>NC_133587.1:30651130-30853158 GCF_964106895.1 Numenius arquata | reverse complement strand
GGCTCGCTGGCCAACCGCCGCCTCGGGGCTGCCGGCAGCGCCTCTCATTGGCTGGGGGGCGGGTCGAGCCGCCTGGTGCGGGGGAGGGGGCCTCCCCTCAGGCCGTGGGGGGTGTGTTCAGCGGGCAGAGGCAGTGCGGAGCCGGCTGCCAGCCGGCGGCGCCGGGCAATGGCGGCTTGGCCCAGGGTGTCCTTAGCGGCGGGCGGGAAGACGGCCCCGCTCCCCGGACGCGGTTTACACTCCAGGGGTGCGATAGCAGGGGTGCGGTGCCGGCCGCTCCCCGCACCGGCGATAAGGGAGGTGGGCTGTGCCGCGCTGGCCCGCGGCGGAGAGGCCTCCGCGCACAGCCCGGTCCAGGCGAGGCGGGCGCTGGCCCCCGGTCGCCCTCAGGAAGGGGGAACCGGCTGTCGTCCCCCCGGCGGTGCCGGAGTAGCGAGGTACAAGGAAACTTGCCGGGGGAGCGGCCGGCGGGACAGCCAGCGGCAGGGCCGCCCCGCCCCGCCGAGCACAGCCCCCAGCTCGGTTTTAAATTCTTCTACTCACTGAAAGCACATGCCTTACATCAGTTATTCCTAATATGATGGGGTTTGTTTTCTTTTTGAAGTCTGACATCGTGTTTTGCATTCATTGGGCTAAATAAATCAGAAATTGCCAAGAGAAAAGGAGCTGGGATGACGTGCGTGTTTCCCCGCTCGCTGCCGCGGGGCGCGCTCAGACGGCATGAGTCATCTCTGGTTTGCGCTCTACGTTTGAGCGTTTCTTGTTCCAGGAAGTATAAGGTTCACATTCTCAGTTTTGATAATACTAAAATGTCAGAAATGCTTGGGCCCTGAAGTCTGTTACTAGTGGTGTTTTAACACCGTATGTCTTCCTGCTGTCCAGTATTTTACGAAGTACTGTCAGAAGGGGTTATACTATGGTATATTTTAATTTGCCTATCTATACATCACTCCACTTACATTCTGAAGTTATGTAATGTATTTACCCATTTTTATGTTTGGTTTTTTTGGGTTGGTTTTGGTTTATTTGGGGTTTTTTTCTGTGAGAAACTATTCGGTAGTGTGCTAAATAAGAATGAAAAACCTAAGTTAATTTCACGTGACTCATTGTGATTGAAGAATTGGAGGATGTGTGTGTCAGGGTTGGTAATATGTACAGGTCAAATACTTAGTCCTATTCATGGGGTGAAGAGAACTTAGATATTGATTTCCTGTGTTTAAAAAAGCCAAATAACTCTTATCTTTGACTTCATGAAAGAGGAATTATATTTATTTGCAAAGGTTTTTGCCTTTAAGCATTTAAGTTTGCTAATTTGCCTGACGGAAATTATTTAACACAGCCATCAAAATCATAATCTAGTACAAACAATACAAAATTTTTAATGTCCGTATTGCTTATGCAAGTTTTCAGTTTTCATCCTACATTTCCTTTGTTGAAATGTTGAACAACACCCCCTTCCTGTTTTGAGTTCTGTTTCCCTCCTTTTGTTTCTTGCATATATTTTATGTGTCTTTTCAGGGTTTTAAATAGGAGTTTCTTTTCCCATGATTAATAATAACCTTCTGGTTTGACAGCTAAGCCGTTAGGTACAAAATTGTTATGGCAGTTCAGCAAAATATGTGCTTTACCAGAAAACCTCTGCTGAATTAGAAAATATTTGATAGAATAATGAGATAATCAAACGAGCAAGCAAGTATAAAACTACTGAGAATAACTCTGCTGAAGCCTTTGGAAAAAAATCCATCTTTGTTTAGTATACTCAAAAAACCAAAAGTAGCTGTTGTGATACTAGTAGAACCTCAAAAATATTTTTGAAGGTAGAAGTCTGATTACAAACAGGAAGCAATTTTGTATGAGTGCGTTAAATAACGGAAACCACTGGAATGAGTTATTTATAAACAAGCTGAGAATTTCCATGGAACTCTTACAGTGTGAATTTGGAAAAGCAGTTATTTTCTATTAGTTTTCAAGCAAGTCATAAACAGCACTGAAATTTTTAACTAAGACTTTATTACTCTTCTCTCTGATAATTTAATGAAGCGTATCAGAGCAGTGAGTGAACTGCCAGATGGATTTAGTCCTTGGTGATACAAAGACAACTAGCCAGCTTCAGGTCTTGACACAGTTTACTGGAGTTGGCCACGTTCTGCTGGGGTTTAGCCCAGCCACAGGCCTGGTGGACTGGAAGAGGAGGGCAGTGAAGAGGAAGCATTGTGCTCTTAATGTGGCAGGGTTGGGGCACTATCTTTGTTAGCTGAGGCCAAAATGACCTTTGCTACAAAAGGGTATTTTGACTGAAATAATTCTAAAATGATTCTAATTCAATTGGTATCAATCCCTGATATGAACACATTTAATTTCAAATGCTAAGATCAAAAGCAATCCATAAGGAGACTGCACAGGTCAGGATTCTTTATGATTGTCCTAATTTACATAGGATGGTACTGAACATATATTTGAAATGCAGGCACTTCACTGCCCTCAGAATGACTGCCTGGGTCGTCTTTCCTCTCTAACCTGAAATGTCCAGCCTGATACTGTGTCCTGCAGTGTCAAGGAAGTATAAATGATTCAGTAGTGGTTACTTTTTCATTGGTTTTTGGCGGCAAAGTCAGAAGTTCTGTAAAGAGAAGTTGAAAGTGTAACTGAAAGATCAACCCGAGTTTAAGCAGTCCCATCTCATTCCCACCCCCTCAGTGACATTGATGGGACTGCTTGGGCAACCCAGAACCCAGTCCGGGGAGTAATTAGAGTTAGAAACAATTTATCAAGAAAGAAAGTTTCTTTCAACCTGGATCAATTCTTAAGTCAGGTCCACTGCCCCATGATAGAGAGAAGTGCTACCACAACTGAGTGTGTGAGAGGGGTAATATATGAGCAGGGAGTTGGAGCAACTTCAGCTGGCACTGACACTAAAAGAAAGGCGATGCTCTTTGCAGAGAACATAAATGTTTCACTGATGCTTATTACGTCAATATAAATGCCACCAATGTAATCTTCAGACAACTGGTTTTACATATTGGGTCTTCACAGCTATCTTTTAAATAGATTTTTTTAAGGAATAGGTTTAAAAGAACTTGGTGCATTTCAGTTATAATCTTATGAAACATCTATGTAGTTTTCTTGTAAAAAAGTTCATAGATTGTTATGGCATAAGTAAAGACAGAAAAGGGGATATGCTACTTATATTGTAGATTTCTTTTTAATTAGGATTCAGACATTTGAAGATAATATAAGTTAGACTGACAGAAAAACAGACTGGCATTTTATTTAAAAAACCCCAAATATTTAATAATTTTGCTTTGATTATGCATTGTAGAAATAATCCCAATATTGCCATCTTGACTGATGTTTAAATGTTTGTTCTGTGATTCTTTTTTCATCCTAGAGCCGTTTTGTGTGTTACGTATCTCTCTTTTCAGCCCATTCCATGCCTACACTCCCTAAATGTGATGAAATATAACTTTTAGGTTAAAGAAACACGAAAGAAAAAACTTTATTCAAATTATGTCTGAAATACCCTGTTATTTAAATAAAGAAAATTATAACTTATAGGTAGTTTATTATGACAGAAATAATTCCCACTGGATGCTTAGCTAAATGTCCAGTAAATATATTCTCACCTAACTCTTAATGAAGCTCACTGTTAGACTTTTCTAAGTGTTCTGTTTTGCTTCACTTATGCAATCTAATATTTGATGCCTACATCTTTGTCTCCTTGAAGATTGCATGTTTATAATTATTGTTGTATGTCTTAATTCCTTATTGGGTATATGAAGCTAGTAGAAACTGAATTACCCTAAAATAATTGCACCACGGATCTCTTTGCAGACCACAAAAGTTTTAGCTGGTCATTAAATAACCCTACCTCTACTCTTTCATTGCCTCTAGAGGAACAGGAGGACAAGTGCAGAACTTGTAGAGTGGTCACAGGAAAGTGCAGTCTACACACAGCCACTGTTTTCACAACTTACTTATTTTGTAAGTGTGATGAAAGTCAGAAGTAACCAATGCCCTCATGCTGTAACAGAATTCTGATTCATCTGAAACAGAGAACAGATTAGGCAAGTACACTGAAATGAGTATAAAATACTGTAATGAATATAAAATATGAGACTAATCTTTTTTTTTAACCTATTCTTTTTTGGTAAACTGCTAGCAATGCAAGAAAAATATGTATTTCAATTGGCTTACAAATAGAAACAGAAATGGCACACCCTTAAAAAAGGCAAATGTTACCGATACTGTAAATGGTAAAAGCTTTGTAAATTGTTGGGGTTTTTTCCCCAATGTATATAGGTTTTAAAAAATGTTACACATCTGTGGGATTATAAGTATTTAGTTATGTTTCCTTTCCTAAACTACATTAAGGTGAAATAAGACTGAGTGACTGTATGAGTAGTATAAGAACAAATTACTGATCCTTTTATTCTTATTTTTTGGTACTGCCCATCACTGGAACCTCTGAAAATTGCTGCTGCCTACATTGGTGCTATGCTAAGGTACCAGCTTGACTTCTGTGGGTCGCAGAAGCCAGAAGCTCAGGAAGGAGTAGCCTTGAGGAGTCCCAGGTATGGATTAGTGAGAAGTCTGGCCTAACAGCTGTGAGGCTTTGCAGTACCTTAGCTAGCTCAACACTGCCTTGTGTCAGGATTTCTTTATTTGGAAGGCTTGGAGGTTATTATTGTTGAAGGGAATATTAAATATTCATAAGTTCATAAGAAAAGCTTTATGAGAAGGAGAATTGATGCAATTCACAGTGTGTGTTTTCCCATCTACAATTCATAGGTCATGTCTCCAGCACTGTTGTCTCACCACACACTGGAGCCAGAACGAATTAAAAAATGGGGAAACCCATAGTTTGGCAAAACTCTTGACATTCTATGAATTGCTGTGTAGTCATTTGTCACTCATTTCATGAGAGAAATTATTATAGTGGAAAAATAATATTCTGACCACGTAACAGTGTGAGGTGGCTGAAAAGTTTAAAGAATTGACTGGTGAGTTCAAGGTATATGAATGAAAAAGGAATGGCAATTGACATCTGTTCCATGAAATTTTCTCATTTCGTCTGCTGAATAATGAGCTTTCCCTAAATAATAATTACCTTATAACATGATGTTATGGTTTGAAGAACCCACAACAATTTATTGTTGTTTGTACAATTATTCTATCACCCGATGACCCCTCCCCACCCGGGAAGGGGAATCAGGGAAAACCAAGGAAACCTGAGGGTTGAAATATAAACAGATTTAGTAGAATAATACTAAATAATTAACATTAATTATACTAAAGAACCAATATTGATCCCGATACCAATACAAAATATACAAGGATTATACTCAGCCAATTCCATCAACAGGAAGCTGTGCACTCCCAGCAGTGGAGAGGTGATGTTGGACACTGCAGGTGCTACAGCTTCAGGAGGAAGGCCTCAGGGGTCTGGCACCAGGGCAAGAAGTTATCAGGATCACAGCCATCAAGGGAGCAGAGAACTCCTCAGCAAACTTTCTAACTTATATTGAATGTGACGTTCATGGTATGAAATAATTCTGTTGGCCAGCTTGGGTTAAGTGCGTGGGTCTGGCTTCTCCTCGTCCCCACACCTGGCAAGGCTCAAAAACACTGAGACCTTGAAACCCACATACCATAGCTGGCTATAAAGTAAACATTTTCACAAATTTTGACACTAGAGGCTTCTTAAAATGCAGTTTTCCCTAGCATTAGAAGAGAACTTACTGAAAAGGAAAATTACTGAAAGAAATTAATCCTGTGTCGCTCAAACCAGGACACATGAACATAATATCTACTTCACAGTATTCTTAACCGTTTACAATTTATGCTGTTTGTAGAGATTTTTGGACTTCTTTGGTGAAAAGTACAAGATTTGTATAAATCATTATTTTATACTTATAACATGAATATTCACTGATGTCACTGATGTCTGTGTTAAAAGAAGTACACAGTACACAGAAGACAGAGTTTGCCAGTATGAAAAGCTTCCTGAAAGGTTTAAAAGGGCTCAGGTAGCTTAGTGTGAATATACTGTGTCACATAAATGTGTATACCACAGACTGCTGTTGTATGATCATGCTTTGCAAAAGATTTGTCCTGTGAAGCAAGGTAAGCAGATGCAATAATGAGGCAGGCACTGATACAGATGTACAGAAACTACCTCACACAAAGGTGAGCGACACCAATGGTTGTAAATGACAGTGAAGAGCAAGAATGAAGAATAAAAAATGGAAATCTAAAGGAGCAGAATAAATGGAGCTCACTAGACACAAAGTAGAGGTGTCTGGGAGCTATAAAGAGAAGGAAGAGATACAAGTGAAAAATAATTAAATGGGATAGTATTCAGCATAACAGGAGATCATCAGGCTATTCACAGTGTAGTTTATGTGACAGAGCTTTTGTACTTTCATGTCAAGAGTTGGTAGTTCTTAATCTACCAGTGATACACAAATAGCTAAAACAAGATATTTTTCTTGAAGAGGCAATCTCTTTTATCAAATGCTAGCTCAACTAATCTATCTCCTTGATGATGCTATTTTGCCAGCTGGCTTATTTATGAGCTGTTTTTTCTCATTCTATTTGTCTGCCACTTTTGCACATTACACAAGTTTCAGTCCCTATTAAGTATGAAAAATATATTTTACTGAACTATTTGAAAGACAAATATATATATTTATAAAATCATTTCTCAAAAAAAGCCCCACCTAAACCCAAGGAAACTGTCAGTGGAATGATATCTAGTTTAATTTGGAAAATGATGCTTTAGGAATGGGCACAAGATGTTTCCTATTTATCATATATTAGTAAAGACAGATATTACTTGCTCTTCCCCCCCCCCCCCCCCCTTTTTTTTTTTCCTGGAAAAAACAGCTCTGCAAATTCAACCTTTTCTCAAAGCTAAGTTTTATTGTCCAAGATTCATCATCACTAAGGGTTGTGCAGTCACTGAGTTCTTCCATCTGTGTGTTTTTATACATACCCCTCGCCATGGATGTCAAAGAGTAGTGTGCTGGGGTTTACATTTTTAGTCTAGTGGTAAAACCGCTCAAGATTCACATGACGATTTTCTCCAAAAGATTGTGCCTAGCAAACAAAAAGAAGCAGACTTCTTCCTCTCGCAATGTTTGTTGAACAATACTTTTTCATTGTGTTACAGGCATCTCCTTGTGAGGATTATTTTAATACGATTTTAAATAGGATTTTGCTATGGTGCACATGATCTATGCATTTTTTATAAAAAGTAGTCATACTGCTAAGAAGGGGGGTTGAATCATGATCTGAAGGCAATTACACGATTTCCAAATTAAAGGGGGAGAGGAGTTTTGAATTATACTGGCCTACTTTTAATGTTTTGTTTGGCTTGCTGCTGATAGTGTAAACAAATGTATTTCTTAATCACAAGTGGGCAGAGGGAAAATAACTTTCTCTGGAACTTGCTGACTTTCCTTCCATTGCACACACTGCCCTCACGTGGCTCTTCCATTTTCCTAACGCAGCCGACAGAGATGATGTATAATGTCTTACCAGTTCTGTGTGCTCAACTCTATTACCGCACTTCATATCTTTGGGATTTTATACATGTAAGATAAAGCATGAAAACTACAAACAGTAGCTCATTTACTGTAGTAAGCTTCAGGGGTAGTTTTATATTCAAATTAAAACCGTGACAGCAAAATCCCAACAATGAGCTCAAACCCAGCCAGGTAACAACCCAGCCAGGACTCCTCCATTTTCAGCAAGCCAGAAAAAAAAGTTACGGAAGAGCTTCATTATAAGCTCTTTTTTTCTTTTTCCAAGTTTGCTTAGATTAACAATGTGATAAATAGGAACACTGAAACCTCTTAAATGCCAGATTACTTGTTTGTTAGTAAATTATTATATCTACTTCCACCCAGCCCGTAACAAGCAAATGCCTGAGCTGTCTGCATTTGATGGAAGGATATACAATCTTGTAGTGGAACAAATGAAAGCTCCGAAAGCTTCTACTATTTGGTACCTTACATACAAAGCTATTTCATATCTAAAAAGTCCTCTAAGTAGAATCAATAGATTCGGGGTTACTGCGTTATTAAAGTTTTACAACTTTAAATACAAGTTCTAAATATGCAATTTTACTTGTCAATAATATGACAGAACAGGTTTTTTTTTTAGCAATATTTCTCAAAAAATATAGGGATGGAAAATTATCTAGGGTTGCTCATACATACAAATAATTTAACTTCTTAGCTACAATGACATCAAAATAAGTTGGTCCCATTTTTTAATAATCAAGGAAAAAATTACATTTGTGATTTTTTTCCAAGCAATCTCAGGTCCTGGGGAAGGACAGAACAAATCTGGGAATTGAAAAAAGCAGTTGATGGCTAACTAATAAATGTTCTTTGGGGGAGCTCAGGTCCTGTTTATTTGCCTATTTCATGAACAAAAAGATGTAGATTTTGTTAGTCTTAGTGTAGGTTGTGCACGTTTAAACTGTTAAACTGCTATTTTTTGTATATATTCGGCACTGCCATCTAGTGGACATGGTTGCAGTGAGCTTCCATTTCTCACCAAGAATTAAAGGGGTTCAAACAGATAAAATAGTCACACATTTAACATTCTTCAAAAACTTAAAAAATGAAATCCAAAAGAATAATACTTTATTGCTGTGGATTTTTATAATCACAAAGGTACTCTCAATTTATACTCATATTTTGTATGTCACCACATGGAAGACAAACAGCCACAATAAAAGTCTAGACTAAAAATAGCTGTAATGAAATAAAGGGTCATTCTTGCTTTCAGTTATCTTATTTTAAGAAAAATTTTTAAAGTTATTTTAATATTATTATCTGCACCAATAATGCAGACTAACACATTTAGTGAAAATTTAGTGTAACATGAATATAACACAAATAATCCAGCATAAATCTTGTGCACAAACTAAACAGTGTGGCTGCAAGGAAAGGAGAGATGGGTAACTTGCTCAGAATTTAGCAAACATTCTCTTTTTCTACATGGAAAGGGCTATTTGAAATCAGAGGCAATAAGAGCAGACAGAAACATGGAAGGCATCTGCAAGTGCGATGGTGGTGGTGAGGAATGTGGACTGTTTGTTGTCAGTTCAGATTGTGGTCCCTAAAAGAGCTTTTAAATAAAGCAGTAGGTCACATAGTGGTGTATTTCATATAGTGTTTGTATTATCAGAGGCCTGTGGGATTCCTAATGTTGGACCAGAATAATACAGCGTTAGATGGAACATAAACATAAACAAAATAAACAGCTCCTGCCAAAAGGGATTTATTCTATAAGAGAAAAGAAAACATGTTAATACAAACAGACAGGAAAACAGAAGTATCAGATAAGAGAAAACAAATGGATATAAACAACAGTGGCATTTCAGAAATAACTGGTTAGAATGATGAACAGACTTGATAGCAGATGTAATCATAGAAATGTTAAATTTGTGTACGTGGTGTGGCAAAGTTTTAAGGTGGCATATGTATATACTACAAATTAACCTGTGTGTGTCACTACTGTAATTGAGAATTGATAAAGAATTGATAGGAATTTACTGAGGAGAAGAAGTTGACTTCTCCATAGGACCATCCTGTGAAAACTGTCAGAATTTCCCTCTGTGTCACCCGTCTGTGACTCCACTGGCTACAGCTGCCAAAAGATAACACTGAGCCCAGGTTAAACTGGATTTAAAGTGAGTTTGGACATTTGCTGTCATCAAGAAATGCGGCAAGACATGGCTCAGGTTGCCGAACACTCCATTAATTGATAAAGCTTTGTCAAATGGCAACATTCTTAGCTGGTGTTCTTGGGCTTGTCTCCCCAGCAGGCTTAATTCATCCTAGCAACATCTGAGCTTCAGACAGAAGCAGCAGTGCCACTGCAGAGTTAACACTGAATTAAACTCACTGATGCATAAATCATATATCCACCCATGTAAAGCACTGGTGCATACACACAAATTTTAGTTTTGTTCTGAGTGGATACATTAAAATTATTTCTTAATGGACTCCAGGGGAACCTCTGTGCTCTTGTGGATGTGCAGGGAGCCCTCTGGGGGTGCCGGGATGAGTTTAGCAGCACAGGCAGTAGAGCTCAGCATGCTCTCTCAGACTCCTGCAGTGCCCCGGGGGGTACTTTCAGGTGGTAACTCTCTGGCCAGCCTTGACAAAGAAACTTGGTGAAAAGAGTATCCAGATTTTACAAAGTTTTGGGACTTTGAAATTGTTACTTCCTAGATACATTTAAATCTGAGAACAATTTTTAAATACCTTACATAAAAAGCAAAAATGAATGTTTATGTTCTTCCTCCTAATTGTGTTTCCCTAATCGTGGTTCCCCAACTGTAGTCTTCCAGAACAGAGTTTGCAGAAGAGGTAAGGATTTGGTACCTAATTTAAAGTCTGTGGAAATAGTGAGTATTCATCATCTCAGAAAATCAGCACATGATTCTCTCATGCTGAATACCCAAAACTATTAGATTTGAATATACCTTCCTTCCCATATCTATGTTTCCAGTTTCCAACAGTTAACTCAGGGCAATTCTTCCTTGTATAACAGAAGTTTGGAAAATATGTGCTGTGTAAAGTTTGGGTAGAGAACAGATAAGGATGCTTTTCATTAACTACCATCTAACTTGTGATATCTAATATGATCTTGTACAATTAATACATTCTCATAGCATGATTAAATAGCATAATTTAATTGTACCAGCATATATCTCAGCTCCTAAGGGTTTAATTTCACCAGCTTGTTGCTAATGCTACCACTAGAAAGGAGCTTTCAGCCCCACAAAAAGGAGTGTGTCACAGATACAATGTAACACTTGCAGAAAAAAACAAGCCATCAAAAGCTGAAAGTTACAAACAAACCACTCCCCCCCACCCCACCCAGCAAATAGAACTAAACCAGAAAACTAGAAAAAACCCGGGTTTTTTACATTGAAAGTAGAGAAAGCAGAAATAGTGTTTAAAATTTCTAGAAAGAGTTAATAAAACTAATTAAAACCAGAGAAAATTATTAAGGCTTAGTGAAAAAAAATTGTAAACACTGGAAATTAAATGGGCAGGGGCCATTGACAACATAAAAAGGAATTATTTTGATATGAGCGATTTGAGCAATGCAGAGCTTTCTGAAATAAATGCCTGTTTTCCAGAAAACTATTACTCTGTAGATCCTTAGAGTGTATACTCTAAATGGATCCTCTTTTTAGCTTTAATAAAACATAAATATTGATGCAGAGACATTTTTGGAGAACCTCCTTAACATGCGTAGGTTTTATGTAACACCTTTCACATTACCATGTTTTTAATTTTTCAGTGAAATGCTGTAGAAGCCTGTGTATCCTTGACATTCCATTCGCCCTGGAGAATTTTTCTGTGTCACTGAGCACTTCTAGAAAACCTGTCCCCAATACGTTTTAAATGCGAAATTTAAATTTTAAAAGATGAAACGTAAGATTCTATTCCACTTTGACAGGAGCAAAGTTGGATCAGCTATTTTTAGCAGCAGGTACTAGAGAGTCCTAAAGTCTGGCCAATATTAAGAAATATATTCCCAGCAGCAGTTTGTAGTGACATTGAAGGTTGATACTATATATGTTTCAAAATAAACACTTAAGGTGCAGTTTATCTGAACCGGTCTCACTAGGTTTCCTTTATCTATAACAGAGCCCAGGATGCTATTTGTTCCATCATAACGTAGAAGTCTAAAATGAGGTAAATGACTTGCCTGATTCAACATAAAAGAGGGATTTAAAATGACTGGCTTAGCTCTAGAAATCTACTTTGTAGATGCAGAATTAGCCTCTTTTAGAATCTCCTTAACTTCATCTTAAAACAAAATAAAAGTCACCATAATATTGCTCACTACTTGAAGGCAAGTGTAATAAATAACCTCTGCAGTGAATGGGCAGAAAGGAGATCTCCAGAAAACAGTCTGGGTGTTTGTCACATCATAAACATTTTTGTATTTTCATGCTCTTTGGCTGTATCTATACTCACCAGTGTGACACAACACATCTGCAGAAAAGAACTGTTGGTGCTGAGGACTTGATAGCCACACTATGTGATTTTCAGAGGTTTTACTTCAGACCTTTGATCCCGTGAACAGTAACAGTTGATGGGCTGGACTACCTGCTGATGGAATTGCCTGATTATTACTTAATTACTTGAGAGTCTAAAATAGTCATATTTTTTAAAAAATTAAGTCAATTAGATGTGATACTTTTTTAATATCCATAGAATTAAGATAATTTGGAGTACCATAATTAGGTAAACCTGATACCTACATGCAGTTTTACAAAGATACAGAAATATGCACTCTCACAATCTCTTATTCAATGTAGATTACAGAGCACTTTTATTATGTCTTTAGAACTTGATTTTCTGTTTTCAAACAAAGTGCCTCTTTACTCAAGACATATTTAAGCTTGCTTCTGCAGAACTGAGGAACTGGACTTGACTTCTAATAAAAAAGCAGCCTAAGCAATATTTTTCCACAATCAAGGAAAAAAAGATATTTAAGAATTTGAAGTTAGTGTTTTTATACGTGCACATAAAGAAATACATCTCTGGCTCTCATCCAGCCCAAAGAAGTTTGTTCTGGAAGTTACGAGGAGAATTGTAAAAGAATCTTCAGACACTTTTCAGAACACAACTTCACTGTACCAGCTGTGTATTTCCAATGTTGCTATTTTCAGCCGGAAAGGAAAAAAAAACAGGAGTACTTGAATAGCATGTAATGGAGGATACAGGTATGAAAACTCTCTTGCATAATAAGAAGAGCTGTGTGGCATTTCTATAATTTAATACACAAACAAACATGTGGGTTGAAACCAAACAGATTTCTTCTGGCAGGAAACATACTCCAAATAACAGAAAAAAAAGATATTAGAATTATAAATGTTTTATACTGTGACTGATGGAGCAATTATATTAGTAATTACTACACTGAATTTGGTATTTTTTCTGAGGGACAGTTAATTTTCTTATTGTCCTTCTATCCCTCACATACCTGAACTTCCTAAGAGAAAACAACCTGAATTAGCTATTTATAGTGAGCTATTTTTAAGATGAACACAGATACCTTTTACAAAAAAAATAAAAAACATATACTTAAAAGTATTTTGTGTGATATAATGGTACACATGCACCTAAGGGAAAAATAGTAACCAGATTATATAACAGCCTAAGCAGATACTACTTATTTCTTTGTAACCTAGTAATTGTCTGTTAAAGGAGCTCTTAAGAGCAATCTTTACTCACAGAAGGGATAGAGTTACTAAGAAGAAAATACTTTTAAGTTGTTCCAATATGTAAGAACGGATGGGTTCAGGAGCATTAGAAGATGAAAAACAGATTCCCAGAGGGAAGATGCAAGAAACTGCCACAAGACAATTCAAGTGCAAGTTTCTGTAGCGTTGCACGTTAAATTAACCCACAGTTCATCTGGAAGGGGCGAGGAGAAACAGGCTTCGGGAATCAGATGTCTTTCTCCTGTTCTTGGGAATTACAATAGCTATCCCTCTGCCACACAGCTTGCGGAGCCATGGTAAATCCATGAAAAAGTTGTATTTTTGAACCTAACTTTTCACGGTTTTACACGTCTTCTGATGTACTTCTGAACCCTTCGCCCTTGTCTGTCAGTCCCATAGCCTTTCTCCCATGAAAACTGGTGACGGCTTTAAAACATGAGCTGTTTTCGCCTCTGGGACAAGCCTCAGGAAGCAGGCCCACATTTCCCTGCAAAATGGAAGGAAGCACTTAGGTTACTGTGAGTAAGGTGGTAGAAGAGCGGGAGCTGTGGGCGCTCTGTAGCTGTTTAGCCCTGACTCTGTGCGAGTCCCAGGGGTGCCTGCCCCAGCAGACAGAGGCCATCTCCCACACGGGAAATACGCATGCTTGGAGCACGCAAAGACTTTAAACTGCTTTGTCTCCACAATGGGTTTACTTAGTTATTTTGAGTTCAAAACTTTTTGTTGCCGTTTTCCACCAAGGAGACGGCAAGGCCGGGGTGGGTGCCCTGCGGAAGCAGCAGCCGCGGGCGGGCAGCCAAGGCCGAGGCCTCTTTCACCCCAGCAGGTGCCGGCAGTGGTTTATCCGCGGCCGGGAGTCCTCCCTGGGAGCCAGGGGCCGCCTATTCCCTCAGAACTGGACACCTCCATCTTCTGGCGACACGGGAATCTCCTCACACCAACCCCTCGGCACCGACACACCCAGGGAGGAGGCCAGAGGGGCTGCCCGCTCCCGCCCGGCCCGAAATGGAGTCCCGGGGGGCCCCGCCTCAAGCCGGAGGGCGCCGCGCAGGCGCGGACGAGGGAACGGTCGTCAATAGAGGTGCAACGCGTGCGCGGAAGGCCCAATGGCGCATGCGCCGTGAGGCCCCCGCGCCGACGCGCTGCGCGGAATTAAGGCCCCCCGCGCTTGCCGTAGAGTGGGCTGTACCAAGAGGTTCTCCTCAGGGTGGCGGGGGGGGGGAGGCGGTGTCGGAAAAGTGACGGTGCGCCGGGACCTGTGGGCCACCGCCCATCCTGTCGCCGGCGGGGCGACCGTGGGGGTGGCGGGGTGAGGCAAGCGACGCGGTGAGGTAAACGGTGAGGGAGGGTGGTGGCGGCGGCGGTAGCGGCCGCCGCGCCCCGTCCCCGGTAGTGGCGGCGCCGGGCTGAGGGGCGGGGCGCGAGCGGCTCGGGTAATGGCAGCGCTGTGAGAAGGGGAGCGGGGCAGGGACCGCGGCCGCAGGGCAGGGAGCGAAGGAGGCCAGCGGGTGGGCGTCGCTGACTCGGGCCTCCTTGCCGCCAGGTAACCGCCCTCACCGGGAGAGCCGCTGGGCTGAGGGGAGGGTGTCCGGCGGTCCCCGTCCTGTGGGTGGCCGGGCCGGGTGCGTGTGGGGGCGCTGAGGCCCTGCCTCCCGCCCGGGCCCGGGCGGGAGGCAGGGCCTCAGCGCCCCCACACGCACCCGGCCCGGCCCCGGGTGCTGCCCCGCGTCCTGCCCTTGCCCGCGGGGAGGGTGCGGTGCGGGTTCTCCGGCGGGGCCGGTCATTTCTTCGCCTCGCCTCCGCCGGGTTTCGCTCTTGTTTTTGCGGGGGGAGGGAAGGCGGGGTACGGTGGCAGGCAAGGCTGTGTACGCGGTTGAGGCGGGTAGTCCTGCCCTTGGCTGTTCACCCACCTACTAGCTTGTCGTGTTATTTCTTGGGATGGTTAAATAGGTTGGAAACTTGGGGAATGTTTTGACGCTGGCCGAAACCGCAGGTTTATTTGCGCGAGCAAACGTTTTCAGTGTGACAGCGGTGTGTTTTAAACAATGAGGTGATGGAAGCAATATTCTTTCGTTATTCTCTGTGTAAATAGGTTTCAACAGTATGTGCTTACCTTAAGGCTGTCAAAGAGGTATGGTTTCCCACCCCCTGAGTAGTATAAACCCTAGAGTAGATATTCTACTGCACTATAGTTTTTATGATGGAGGTTATATGCATCAGTATGAGATGTTTAATACTCTAAGCTGGTGAGCTTGTGCACAGCAGACACTGAAGCACAGCAAACCCCCAAAACCCCAGTGTCTTACAGAGAAAGTTATACTGCATTTGTTAACGTGTCTACAAAATGAGTCTAAATTCATATTGGCATGAAAGCTGTAAGAGAATGCCAAATAATAGTCAGCTCTGTCTTAAACTATTTAACCCTGGAATACCTTTGTGAGGATGTAGATACATAGCGCTTTACATTCTATTGGGTTTTGGGGGTACTAAACACAATGTTACTGATTCTGTGTGAGGTTTTGTGGGGAGGACATTTTCTTCACCTTTTCTTTCTCCCCTCAGTTTTGCTTATCTGTGAAGGGAATGGTTCTTTTACCTTGGAGATAAGAAGTGTGCTTCAGAGAGAGCAGCCGTATAATGTAACACCAAGTATGACTTCATTACCAAAAGAACTTGTTAGCGTTGCTAAAATGCTTGTGGACCGTGGTTATTTTTTTTCTTGGGGTCAGCTGAAAATACTCTTGTGTTTTCTAGAAGAAGAATAATATTAGAGCTTTTAGAAGACTACTGGTTGGTTTGGTTTTTGTTGGGTTTTTTGTTTGTTTGTTTGTTTTCCTGAAAGTGAGTTCTACTGCTGTTTACTTCTGCTGCGGTTCATGTTTCTCTGAAACATCCATCACTTCGTGTTTTTCAACTTACTTTCTTTGATGGATATCTGTTTCTTTTGTCAGTTCTCACTGATTTTCTATGTAGTAAGCTGCTACTGACATTGAAGATTTTTTTATTTCCAAAAGTGGTAATAGCCATGTTGCAAATATAGCAACTTAAATATTTGTTCTGAACTGAAAGTATTTATGCACAGTTTAGCAAGCTTTTAATTCTTAAACTAAAACCTAGGATAATACCACTTCCTCGATACTACTTAGTTGCTACTCAGTTTCTTTATGAAGTCAAAGCAAATGTGGGTTGGGTAATACATTGGTTACATTTTAAACGGAAGCTGTTGTGTTGCAGGTAGGGGAGAACAACCCTCTGCGGTTCCTGAATTAGCAGTTAAGCAGCTTGGTTAGTTAGTCAGGGTGGCATTTTGCATGCATGCAGTGTAAAAGTTGCATCTGGTTGTTTTTTGGTTTTGGGGTTTGTGTTTTTTTTGTTTGTTTGTTTGTTTGTTTTTTTCTCAAACTGAGAAGCTGTATACCCTGCAATTTAAGAGAACTAATCTGCCTGAGAAAAATTAAGAGGCACTAGTGGTTAAGGTAGTAAATCTGGTTGCTAAATGTGGTTATTTGTTGTTTTTTTTTTAACATGGCATTTGATTATTTTTTTTATAGAGGTGTGCCTCTTGTGCTAAAAGTCTATCACTAGTTTCTTTTTTCTATTCTGACCTAGAAAATTTGGGGAGACAAGAGTTACTTGTCAGTCTATTTTAAATGAAAATAGGAGTATTCTTTCCACTTTTTGTTTTAGTCTTACAATGTCATGTTTCTGAGTAAGAACTAGACTTGCTTTGTGCATGGAATATCACACATCAGGTCCTTTCTAGATTAGGTGCATAGGACAGAGAAAAACAGAAACAAAGAAGAGGCCTTCACAGTTGTGTCTCTCAGAACTGCTTTTTTTTTTTTTAAATTACCTTACTGTTTTCCCAGTTTTATTTCAGTAATTTAATATTTTTCATTCAATAAATGTCTTCCAGTATTTTTTTATATGAAATTACTAACACACCTTCTGTATTTTCAAGCCATGTCTTATTTGAAAGAATTCACTATTTGTCCTGCTGCATAATGCAATAAGCTGCACAAACTCTGCATAATGCCCTGTGTTTAGATGTGTTTTGTCTTTGTCATCCTGATCAAAGCTTTCTGGTTTTGTGGCTTTTTAAGTATAGCACCAAAAATGTCTCATGGAAGCTTGAGGTGAACATAGGCTACAAACTGATAGTAGTAATTTCAAATACCCTGGTAATATGTTCAGTGTGTTCCTGCTCAAAATTCTCTCAGATACAGCTGAAACAGCCTTTCCATAAAAGCTAGCGCACAAAGATTTACAGGAAAGTTTTTTTTCTTCATATAGCACTGTTAAATGGACAACTTGGTAAGGTGATGAACTTCATGATGCACGATGTTGTTAGATTAATTGGTGTTATGTTATAGGCTATTCATGTGACATTAATGTTCCCTTCCAAAATGTTAAAAATAAGGACTTGTAAGCTTGATTTGTGAGGGTGGGTGTTCTTCGCATTGCTGTATCATGGTGGTGCAACGTTTACAAAGTTTAAATTGAAAAATTCAAAGAAAATGTATTTTTTTTTTCTAAATGATTGTGCAATGTTTTCTGACATGTTTAATTCTTCTACAGATTAACACTAAAGCCCCACAATGTCCTTGAAACCACGAGTAGTTGACTTTGATGAAACATGGAACAAACTTCTAACAACAATTAAAGCTGTTGTTATGTTGGATTATGTTGAAAGAGCAACGTGGAATGATCGCTTCTCGTATCCTTTAAGTAAAAGTCTGACTTAATGTGTTTAGCACGGAGTAGGCCTGCATTATGTGACAATTTCAGTGGGCTCAATCAGAAACTTGTTGTAAGGTTGTATCTGTTACTAAGCCTGTGGGTCAGTGGGTACATTGAAAGGAATGGGGATTTCTGGGGAATTCTGCATATTTGGGAAGTATTCTATGTGAAAATCACCATAGTAATAAAAAGTAAGCCAGACTGAGTTTTAATCACTTTTAGTAGCTCTAATACTTAGCTTATGATATAGCTGCTCACAGAAATATGTGTATTGAATTTCCCCTGTTCTGATATTAAGTTTGCTTATATCAACTGCTTCTACAGTTTGCTGTATGCTTAAGTGTGTGTGTCGCAGGGGAAGCACCTAAGACAGAGAATGCGTATCTCTAAATTTGGAGGCCTGGGGGGTGGTGAGGTTGTTCTGTTTAGAGATGTCTCCCTCTTCTTTGCACTTCTAAGTGTACTGATGATTACCATATTAGATGTTTCTATAGCAAGGGTTTATAAAAAAAGCTTTCTTCCTTTCCCTCCATTGTTATTGCTTCTCTATTCCTGACAGTTAAGCTATGTTTCAAAATAATTACTCTTTCTAGCTGTGATCTATGGTCTTGCTGTTCAAGTCACAGCTGTTGTATATATTGTTGTAGCAAAAGGTTTGCTTTTTACATGTAAAATGGACTTGTAATTTTTTGCAAGATTTAAGTTTCAGTGAACTTCTTTTAAAAGAAATGTAGCTATTCTAACCCTGTGCCCTGTGTCTATGCATTCATTAGCCGTTACAGTGTGGTGAATAATTGGGAGAATTTTAGGAGGCTTTGCAGCTGTTCTGCAGCAGTTTGACTGAGTTTGGTTTAATTATAGGGGAGAAGAATTGCCTAGACTTATTTATTGATTTGTTAATTTTTCTGAGTGGAAAAAGAAGCTCCCAATAAGATTCTTATACGTAGACGTTTTAGCAACATAAACTTATTCTCTGTGCAGGAGCTAGACTCTAAAGTCTCTTTCTGAATGTGTTACAATTTCTCAGAATTGCTTGCTCATGTACCATTGTTTTGAATGTGTGCATGTGTATAAATACATAAAAGAAAAATACTTACTCATAGTCCTTGTGGAACCTTTTTCTATGGTGCAGTAATCTTTAAGGAGCTCTTTCATTTTAAAACTTTGTAATTAATTTCTGGGATTCTTTAACTTTTCTTGGAGTCAAGTTCAAGTGACTCCAGAATTTACAGACGTTTTGAATTAATTAGTTGTGCACTTACGTGCTGACAAATTGTGCGATAGTCATTCTTTCTAAGCAGCTTTTGAGAATTGTATATTTCAGTCTTCAACAAGTGATAAACTTCTGTAGCTTAAAGCTCTAAACATTTAAACAAAGGCACCTAAAATAGATTTAAATGTAAAATAATAATTGAATGAGAAGTTGGATTGATTCTTCTTGTCACACTGTTTCACTTAGAACTCTCTTTGTGGAGACCTTGTACACAAGTCTGCTCTTGATCCTTTTTTGGGATTTACTCCAGTTGATTGAACATCAGAAAGAGAACACTTATGAATAGCAGACTCAGGAAGCAGCCTTGGAGGAATCACTTGGCATGTAATTCTTAAGACCTGTACTTTCTATCATCTCTTAGTTACGTTTCTTGGAAAGTGGCACTATTAGTCCCTAATTTGGCACAGGCAAGAGCCTTTTGGCTTATTTTGTATGGCTGAATGGCCTGAGGAGCTTGTGACTTGTAACTTCCAGCTTAAATGTTGATTGTCTACTATTTCTGCTACCTTTAACCAAACTCTATGTTTTAACAGAAACCACTCGCTGAGTAGTCAACAACTTGGTGAAACTGGTAGTTCTATACAGCTGGTGTGTAAGGTTTTTCTCAAGTTTTAAATGCATAAAGAAAACTAATTTAATGATATATTTTAGGAGGATGTGGCGTTTAAAAAATACATGTTCTTCGTTAGCTTTTCATTCTCTGTTCAATTCAATTGCAGTAATCTGTTTCTAAACATCTACAGGATTTTTAAAGGAAATGTCATATTAACTCTTTTTCTTGCTGGTTAATAAGCACAATAAAAGGTGACAAATTATTTGATTAGTAGAAACGATATGGAAACAAAGGATAAGACAGAGCAAAGAATCATGACTTCAGTCTGCAGCAGTGTATTCTAAGAAGTATTTGCTTTCTCTTGTGCTGCTTGAGGCAGCTGCAATCACATGGTGTATGCAGACTAATAGTATTTTAGGTGAGAGAGACGTGTACTATGCATATTCTACTTCTAGAACTAATTTTTGCCTCACTACTTCTCCAGAGCTTGTTTGTCTTGAATATACTGTTTTCTTTATAACTCTGATGGTAATTTTATTGTTAAACATAGCTTGTCTTTAAATATAACTTATACCTCAAACTTGAAATGCTAGAATGGCAATGAGTTTGGAACCACAACCATGTAAGAAAAATCTTCTGGAAAAGATCACTTGAAAGACCATATGTCATTTTATTTTAAACTGTGAGTCGTCTCGAGCCACCTTTGACCTTCAGATTTCCTTTAAGGTTCTTTGCAGAAAGAAATGTTTCTGGAGTTGTTTCATTGTCTGGTAAATGAGTGACAGTTCCGTCTCTCTTTTTGATATATTATTTACAATAATTTAGTTATTGTGAATGCTTTATATAACTTTCAAGACTTTGCTTCTAACTCTTCAGTAGGCCAGGGAGTGCTCTTTAAGAGGCTGATCAAGCTTAATTAGAGAGTGGTAGTTCCTCTGTACTTTGATAACTACCTTTTACCAGTAGAATTTTTTTGAATGGGTAGAACATCAGGATTGTTATCTTGGGTTTTCCACCAGCCAAGTAAATAGAGTGAGCAGTACCCAGGGAGGAAGTAGCCGTACTGCAAACAGAATTATTTTAAAAGTACGCAACATGGCCACCTGCTTTTTTTTTTTCCATTTTTCTGCATGTTTGTTCTCCCTCCTCTAATCCCCTATTTTACAAGAATCCTATGATGAACCAGAAACTTGCAAACATGTATCTTTAGTATAAGAACCAACCCAAAGGGAAGGAAGAGTAAATAAAGTTCATATGATGGTGATTCTTATGACTGTGAGTCTTCAACTACTCTATGAATTTTGATTCTGCTGTAGAGGAAGACTGACGATCACAGAGATTTTCCAAAAGCTCTACTTCGGTCTTCTGGAGAAAATCTATTCCAAACCTTCTGTTAATATATGGCCTTAACTAGATGCTTTTTTTAACCCTGAGGACAATATTTGTGAGCGTTTATGATCTTGGATACAGTATTTTCTTATTGATGGTATTTTTTTTTCCTCTTAGTTTGGAATTGCATCTTTTTCCCATTGCTAGGTAATGCCCCTCAAATGGCAACTACTGGAGCACTTAAATTGCACAAGGCTTTTGATGTTCTTGTTCTCAACACAGAGTGAAGGCCCATAAGCAGCAGTTTGAACTTCCTTTGAACTTTCTTACCCCGCGGAACTGGAAGGACAGATGGCTTTCACCATTAAAGATAAATTATTGAATAGTAAAGGCTTCTTCCTGATCTTCTAAGGGAGAGCAGCACAGTAAAAATGTGCTTGAAGTTTATGGAGTAAAATACCAGTGATGATTAATGATTCATCTCCCCTGAAAGGGTTTGTTTGTTTGTTTGTTTGGGGGTTTTGTTCTTGGTTTGTGTCTTTTTTTTTTTTTTTTTTTTAAGAGACTCACACCACTTTGAATGCTCCACTTCAGTTTGGATTGTGGACTGCAAGATATAGTTAGATGAATAAACCTGTACAAATTGAGGAAGGATGTGAAGTTTCTGTAGCAAAGCTGCCCTGTAATGTATTTTTGAGACTCATGGCAGCTCTTTTTTGTAGAAATATGAGAAACTTGGTATCAAGCAAGTAGAATTTGGTGTTGATTTTTATCATTTGGTTGATATAGGAAAACATGTGAGGTGCCTGTGGAAGTACTGTGATTAAGCTGTTAGTTTAATTTCAGCAGGTATGCAAACTGAGTGTCATATGTCAAAAAAGAAGACTAGATTAAGCTTTCTTCATTTGCAAGAAAATTTGACTGTTTTCTAGAATAAGGAAAGGTGTGTTCGGAAGATGTGCATTTTCATGAAGGAGCACAGATACTGTTTTCATTCTTAAATAAGTTTATTACAACTAAGAAACTTGTTTACAACAGTCATGTCATCTGGACTCCTAACTGAAGCTTAGGGCACAGATGCTAGGTAATTCAGAGATATTTGCTGCTTGTCAGATAAGCTGCCATTATAATTTTCTTGTGCTGTTGTGAAGACTGTGTATTTCCTCTGACTTAGAAGTTTTTCTTGTAGGAGAGATCCGTTATAGTTTCTGTGATTCTAGGTAGTCTAGTTGTGGATCTAAAGAGATAAAAATAGTTATGTTCCTTGTTCTTGTGAGTAGCTTACAAAGATTTCTCATTCTGGAGTTTACTTTCTCAGAAATATCTTATTTGCATAGTGAAGATGCTTGTGATCTGAATGATATTGAGGATGCATTCAACTATGGACCATCCTTAGACTGACAAAATTTGTTGGGGAGGGATATGTAAAAACAAAACCAGAACCAAACAACAACAACAAAACCAAACAAAAAACAACCCCAAAACAAACACCCCCACCACCCCTGCAAACAAAAAATAAACAAACAAAAAACTCCAAAAGCCCCATTTGTTCATTACAATCTATTTGTAGAAAGAGAACTTTGCATTCTTCACTACTAATTTAATAATTTGGTTTGGTATTTTTTTGTTCATAATTTTGTAAGTTGGTGTAATGTAATGCTAGCTACTGTTACAAAGCAGTGAATATTGCCTGTTTTGTTTGTTAGGGTTTCCATTTAATGCTCTTGCCATTTTGAGGAGAGTTCTGGTAAAAATGATCTGTATGGATGAAATAACTGTACTCGAGATTAGACTCTGATTAGGCTCTCCTAGGTTCCAGTTGCCTAATAAAGGCTTTTTTCTGTTTAGTTGTCCTACATCAGTATCTCTTCTGAGTAGCATCAATATAAAAAATGAAACATGCTTTTTGGGAAGAACTGTGTGGTGAAAGTTCAGCACTGTTCTGTAGACTAAGCAGGTGACTTGTCAACTGTCCTTATGTCTTCTATGTCCTTTTACACAGGCATGTGCGTAAGTTAGACTACAGGAAAGCAGATCGTCTATCTTCCCTTAATTAAAGAGCTTACCTTAAAAAGTAATCTATCCTAAATCATTATTTCTAGCATGGCTGGTTTTATAAAGTGCCTAGACTTAGTAGGTAAGCATGATGTTTTAAATAATCTTTGCAGAACTAGTTTATTTCCCACAGTTGTTCACCTGAAGCTTAACTTAATCCATGCTTGACTTCTCTGAAAGCAAAGTTTTTAATCATACATTCTTTTCCTGACAAAGTATCAAGTATCTTTTTAAAAACTTGATATAAACCTTACAAATGAAAGGAGTAGCTCTGTAGGGTGCTTCAGGGACAAAACCGCCTTAAGGGTTTTAAATGTTTGCTGCTGCCCATTTAATGAGCAAGTATAACTGTTTAGTGTGGCTGTGATCTAAACACGATTACAGAAATGATAATAATGGTTAAAAATAAAGTTTTTGCATCCACACCACCATTGTGATGACTTGATTTCCAGTGTCCCACAAAATTGTTTTATCTGTGGAGTTGGAAGGAATATGCAGGGACAGTAAACTGTTTTGGACTTGGAGGAGGAAATCTTGAAGTCAGCTTCACTTCATGTTTACTGTGCTCCATACTTGGCTGATCACATTATTAACCTAATTAGTGCTTCTTTCCGTTACCCAAAAAGAGACTCATCGTTTAATATTGGCTGCAGATACAGAGGAAGCATTTTGGATGAAAGCTGCTTTTTCACTTTGAAATAATCATGTTAGTCATAGATGGCAAATAAGCGGTAGATGCTGTGTCAGCATGGGGCTGCCAGAAGTTCCAGGATCTTAGCTCTAACATGCCCTCACCTTCCACTACTTAAAATTTATTATTGATGCTGGAAACTTAGACTCTTCACAAATCAGGACTTATACTAACTTCAGAAAATGATCCATTTTATCTTTTGTGCTCAGCTATAAAAAAAAAAATAATCTAAAGTGTGCATATGGAAGAAAAACAGGTTCTGTAAATCTTAAATTTATTGATAAGTTTCATACTGTAAGCAGGTACAAACCTTAACTCTGAGCCCAGAGACATTTATGCTTTGTGTGTGGCCTATCCTGAACCTCTTGGTGAGAGACTTTATACTGAGACTAAAATTTTTTTGGAAAATCATGTGCGCCATTTGCACAAGGTAACCTATACAATTTCTGATGTACATGTAGGTATTGTTTGTCCTTTTTTTGACTCTGGGGGAGGTTTGTTTGTTTTATATGTATGAAAGTATGCAGATTTTATGAGACTAAATCACAGATGACAGAGTTCCAGAGACAGAACATATGTCTATATATCTGATACATGTAACATGTATCACACAAGACAATGTAGATGGATATATAGATATCTGTCTATATGTAACACAAAAGAAAGAGCTTTCTTGTTAAGCAAACAACTATAAAATTATAGTTTTATATAAAGGTTTATACAAATATATATAGGTTATATATATATAGGTTTAGAAAATATTAATTGGCTTGAAAAGTAAGTTCTTTCTTTTCTGTTGAATGCTTATAATCAAACAAGTTACAGAAATGTCTTCATTTTTCAAATGTGCTAGTGTTGGTCATTAGCCTTATGTTACAAAGTATCTACTCTGTTGTCTTGGAAACTGATTGTATATGCTCTACTAAAGAAAACTTCTGAAATATGTGGGAAATAAAGTAACGAAAATGCTTGGGAGGGGAGGAAGTAATGACAAATTAAGTGTTATGAAAAATAACAATACTTGTATACCTATATAGCTGTGAATTAACTTTTCTCTCATCATCTTAGACAGCTAATTTCAACAGAATCATGATTCATCATTTTGAATATATAGGTTGGATGAACAGTGTCTCCTTGTATTTCAGTAAAAAGAGAAGTAGATTTAAATAAGATGCCTACCTGTCTTTGGTGTCTGTATAGGGAATGAACAATTGCAAGTTCTGGATAGTACTGCTAAATGGCTTGATGCTATTTTCTGAGCTTAGCTATACCTGTGTATTTGACACGATAGACTGGGTGCCTTAATGGGTAGTTCCACGGGTTGCAGAGAGGATACGTCTAACGCTTTGGTAGACTAAATCAGTTCACTAAACTGGCAGATAACTCAGCCATAAAAGTTCTTCCTCATTTATTTAGTGAGCTGAATGAGCTCACTTAGGATCATCAGGCAGGTGCCAGCATAGTAGAAGCTCTAGGAAGTAGTGGAAAGCATAAATGTGTTTTTTAAATTGGCTATTCACCATTTGTCTTTGAAATAATGTTGGAAAACTTCATAAAATTCGTACTGCAGAAGAAGGCACTCTCAATTCTGTTCTGTCTACTAGCTTTCCTCTTTTACATTATTTCTGCTTAGACTTCTTTGCTGCTTGAGCCAGAGTTTAAAATTACGTACTGTAGAGAGAATTATGCTTGAATTCCTAGGATCTCATCCCCCTTCATGAATCATATTAATTTGTTTAAATTGTTGAACTTATTCCTTTGAAGTATGAATGTATTTTGAGAAGTTCAGTACATCAGCAACTTCTTAAATAATTCTCCTAATTTCCAAAAGATTTGGACCTAGATTTACAGAATTTAAGACATGTTTAAGTTTGCACATATCTGCACTTCGTTAAGCTTATTTTATTCCAGGATTCTTAGTAAGTACAAGGGCTTGTGTAACCAGTAAGGCATACTGATTTTAAGCAGTTATAGTTAGGCAACTCCTTCACTGTGCGTGTGGCTGCATGAATTTAAAATTGATTTGTGTCAGTGAGGGAATAGTTATGTGAATTATCCCACCAGTATGATGTGAGAATATGAACCATGCTTATTCAAGCAAGTGCTTCTGTTAAGACAAATAGAAAATAATGTTACAGAGATTGTTGCAATGACCAGAAAAGTAACAAATCTTCATACTACAGTTTTGGTAAGCCAGCCACAACACCTGAAGTTGGGGGGGTTTTTTTGCATTTAAAAAGAACAATGTTGTTTTTACACCAGTTCAAGTTCTAGAGGTAGTCTTAATTTTGAATCTGTGATTTTTATTAAAAAATTATAATCCTGTTATAACTTTCTATATATGTGTGTTATTTTCATACTAATTTTAGCGGGGGGTGTGTGTGTTATCTTCCTTCACAGAGAGTTCTGGAAGCTGAAGAACAAGTACTGGTTATGTATCACAGATACTGGGAAGAGTATAGCAAAGGGGCAGACTATATGGACTGTTTATACAGGTAAGCTTGTGCCAATTAGTTTTTACGCTTTTGAAATTTTTACAGTGATCTGCCGCCTAAGTCTAAGAATGTTGCTTGAAGAGAGCAATAGCTGAATATGGCCCAGGTCAATTTTGGAGAGAATATATTTACGGTAGCAGAACATGACAAAAAAGGAATAATGCTCCAACAGGTTTTTCTGTGCACTGCTCCTTACCGCTGGAGTAATTAGCTAAGATGATTCTTACTGTTCTTTCATTACTAATATAGTCTACGTCTGTTTAATGTGTATGAATCTCACTGATTCTGCTTTGTGTAACAGTTTTTCTGAGTGCTTGAGTGCTTCTGATCATAAACCAACAAATTAAAATACTTCTCCAGCAGTGTGAAACTGATTTGGTTTTTTGTTTTTTTTTAATAATAATAAATGAGCTGGGGCATTTTTTTTCCCTGACAGTTGTTATGCACACGAACCAACCTGTAAATATATATAAGCTCAGTAGAGTGGTATTCATATATCAGTGAAGCCAAGTTCTTAAACTCTGAAGTTATTTCATGCCAGCTCTGCCCATTCTAACTCTTCTTCCTGCTTTGCATATGGTGTTTGGTTCAGAAAATGTACTTTTTAGGTATTCTGTTGGAAATAATTTAACCTCAAAGTTATATCTTCTTTCTTTGTGTTGGAATTCTGAGTTTTGTCATATACTATCTTTTGAAAGTCCCTAAAGAGTATGACTTCAATAATAAAATGTACATTGTAGCGCAAACTAAAAGAACCTCACATGAAAGCAAGAAATAAATTAGTGCTTGATTAGTAGAGTCACAATGACTTTTGTGCATTAGAAACATTTCATTATGTGTTACATCACTTTTTTGTTTTTTGAGAGAATGTTTTGGGTGAAAGTACTTCCGAAGACCATAAGAAGGTGTCCTGGTTTTTATAAAGCTGTTGGAGTTCTTTTCCTACTTGCATGCCTGTTCTCAAAAAAGTACCATAATTTAGTTCACTCTGTTGTATCCCAGGATCTAATTTGTGTAATTCTTCCACCAGTGAAAACTGACTAGTCTTTACAGCTAGTAACCATAATATTATTTTTAAATCGATTCCTCTAAAATTTAAATAGGCTCATATCTCTGCTCTTAATCCTTCTACCCTAATAGGTAATATTTGAAATACTACTAAAATGTAAACACTATACTTTTGAACACTATATAAAACACGAGACCAACCATGTGACTGGCAATACAGTCAAATGATTTCTTTTTTTGTTGTTGGGTTCTGCTAGACTCGAGTGCTGTTTTGGGGATCAGAATAGCAGTATGACTCTGTGTAGAAGGAGGGGAAGAGTGGTTACTCAAAAGTTTTTTCTTATCTTTGGAGATCTTTCAGAGGAGGAAAAAATTGGAATAGAGGGTGTTTACCCTTTTTGTTTAAAAAAGTTTGGTACTTGTAGAAATACATATATAACCACGTGTTGTTTTATGCTGTCATGTCATGGACAGACAAAGAATTAAAGGAGGTAAATTTTTTTGCCTTTATTGTGGAGAACATAAGAAAATAACCAGCAACTGACTCGAGACAGGTACACTCTTAGGTTTATTACATTCAAGCTAAATTTCACAATGTCTATTCTGCCAACACTAGTATTTGTTTCTTATCCAGCAATGTGTAATCCAAACTACCAAAAACAAATAAAACATTAAAAGGAAAAAAATACACATCTGATCCTTCTGACAAATCTTTGCAAAGTCTGTCCCCACAAGGACGCTGTGGGCTACTGAGATTGGAAACGTAACTTTGGGAATGTGGTCACTGGTCTAGAATAGTAATCTGTGTTTAGATTATTGTCCTTGGTTGATCTAAAAGTACCAAATATGTGAAAATTACAAGGTAACCTGTCCCAAGCTACCGTTCTAATTGTTAAATTAGTTTTTGGAAGTTTTGTGGGTGTGGTTTTTTTTTTTTTGCTAAATTCCTTGTAAACCAACGTATCCTTTTATTTTCTGAATTACCAAGTCCTTTATATCTGAAAAAAAATGTCCACAAAAATATATATGTATAAAAAATTTTCCTGATATTGTTAATTTAGATGGAACACTGTCTTTCAGTATTCTGCTGTAAGGTAGGTATTTGTTTTGAATGAATCTTGTAACACAATTCTAAATTCTGAACTTTTTAACCTCTTCCTGGAGTGGAGGCTTGGTGGGTGTGTTTTCAGGTTTAGGTACCAAAAGGTATATTGCTTTGCTAATACCACAAAAGGAAACAAAACTCAATTTTCTCATCTTGTTTGCCATTTTCCTCATCAGACAGTAAACAATAAGCCTGCACAAGTGCACTCTCAAGTAATAGGGCCTGAGCTGTGTGATCCGGTATTCAAAATTTTCAACTGAAAGTTTATCTCAATAGTAACAAGAGTCTGTGGGTGATTTCTGGTATTATCAATTTATGGCCAATCGTTATCTCTGCATTAAGTTACAGATGAACCTTATGGATTGTCTTCTGAAAGTGAGAAATACAGATGAAGTATTTGAAGTAGTTATTCAAGGTGAAAAGTTATTTATGACTTCAGTGGAGAAGTTGATTTGAGTTTATGCTGTTTGCACATCATTTGCAGTTGTTTGCTTGTGCTTGGTTCTGGAAGTTGATGGTAGAAGTAGGGGAGGGGGAAAGGAAATGTGGGCAAATGGAGTTTTGGTTTTGAGGCAAAGTGTGTGGAAGCTCTTGCCATGAGCGGTTCTGCCTGCCTGCTTCTTGCCACCCCTTTTTGCTTGAATTGGGTAGGTTTTTGCAGAGGTACCTGATCTAGGTTAAACTTGATTTATTTTCTTGTTGCTACATTGGTCTTAAGATGGTTCAGATGCCCAATCTGGATTTGTTGAGAAGCCATGTACTGATGGAAGAGAGAAGGTGTGCATGAGGAGACTGTAGGGCTTTCCTTCTTAGCAAGCTTAACAGGAAAAAGCAGAATGGCAGCTGCTGGCTTTGTTCACGTGGGGAGGGTGGGAAGTATCATCAAGGAGCATCCCTGCTTAAGGCTTGTGTTCCAACTATTCTGGATGTCCACACAAGTTTTATATGAATTGTTGGGCCTCTACGCAGACTTGCCTCTACTTTACTCTTTCACTTTTACTCTGGAGTCTGAAAGTAGGTTAGGCTGCTGTTTGTCACCACTGCAGTATCACAAGTCTTCCTCCTTTGGACTCTGTGGTGTCCTAAATTCTTTCAAGTTCACAGGTTTCCATAGTGTGTTTCTCCTTTTCTTCTTTGCTTGTTGCTTGCCTTCCTGCCCAAAGTGTTCAGACATCACGAAGCTGGTGCAGCCTCTGAAGCCTGAATCTCTTCAAGTGTTTCAGTAATCTGGCTGTCTTCAGTGTCAGAAACTGGGTGTCTCAAACTGCTATCTGGATCGGAATTTAAAAAAATTAAAAAATTAGTTACCTCATTTAAGCACTAATGTAACAAATATTATAAGTGTAGTTAAGGAAAGATATTAGAAATAGTTTTCCCAGTTATCCGGGAAATAGCTGAGAAAGGTTCAGTTTAAAAATGTTACTGTATTTCTTTTAAGGGAATACTGAGAATTTAGAAAGATGTTTTGTCAGGTCTTGTGCAGAAACCATTTATATTCTTTATAAAAAGTATGTATACAACAGTAAATACTAAATATGAAAATAAGAATATTTATAACATTTATTCTTTATAACTGTTAATTAAAATAATTTCTGCAAATTCTTCTCTTACCCTTAAAATTTGTAGTACAGCTGTTTGCTAGTTGTCATGACCTGAGTAAGGGAACATAACTGACAAAATTGTCCCTGTGAAAATTGAAGCTATTTTGTGTTTTAGTCTGAGAAATGCAAAATAATAAACAGTACAGGTAGAAGAACATACATTTTAATTAAAAATATCTGATACTCAGGAATGGTTTTCTATCATTAAAAATAAATTATCACTCTAATACTAGTCAACTGCTTAGAATTTAGCAGTTATTTTGCATATGTATGTATGAGTAATATGACTGTATGTTGAAAGGTTGGATATTTAAACAAGTATATCACACACCAAGAAAATTCTGACAGTGATAAATCTGGCTACTGTTTGATATCTCAGTTATGAACACTGTACTGTTTTAATATGTGTAAGGTCTTTTAAATGGAAGAAACTTATATTTTAAGAATTTCCTACAGATAGCAATGGCATTGGTTAAAAGATGGTGTGTTTTGTGATGTGGAAGACATTCCACAATTCCAAATTTATTAAAAAAAACCCAACACTTTTGCCTGTTTTGATTAGAGTATTTTTATTTCTATAGGTACCTCAACACACAGTTTATTAAGAAGAACAAATTGACTGAAGCTGATCTTCAGTATGGTTATGGAGGAGTGGATATGAATGAACCATTGATGGAGATAGGAGAGGTAGGTATCTCTGAAAGTGTGAGTGGATATAAACTATGTTCAGAAGCGCCTGAAGTTTAGCTTTGTCCTTTTACATGTGGACTTTTCCGTGTCACAGAATCTGAGTAGTTAAATATGGTAGAAGATGTAAGCACCCTTTGTAAAATGAGATTATGATTCTGATGTAGAAAAATACAGTGATCTAGAGGGGTAAAAAATGGCAAATATGAAAACTATTGGAGAACTTGAGTTTAAAATATGGTAATAGATAACTGCAAAAAAGCTTTATTTTATTAAATGACACTACTAGCTAGAAAATATTTTGAAGAAGCAGTATTTTTGGTTTTGGAAACCCTTGAAATACTACTTTTAGGCTTCTATTTCTTGATGTCACAAAGTATAACAGCTTTTCTGAGATTAGCCTGTACATCTTATTTTCTAATGCAAGCTGTTTTGTACTTCTGTTGTAGCAACTCGGATAGAGATTTTGAAAGAAAAGTAGACATTCTGCACTCAAAAGTATCATGTAGGGAGGGCTTATCTTTAAAAGATAAAAAAATTTGGTGCAAGCAGCCGGGTGTTGACACAGTTACTAAGTTAAGTTGGAGAGGTTGAGAGTAACTTTTAAGTACCCTTAAAATGAAAAAAATTGTAATCAGTAGGACTACATTCTGAAATAGCACCCTGTGCACTTCAGCTATGTAGAAGTGAAGTATACGTTGTTTCTGTTACTTCATGGCTACTCTTACCATGACACATAAGAAAGTAAAATGGAAAGACAATTTTACAGTAAAAAAAAAAAAAATTTCTTCCAACAAAGTGTTTCAGTATGTCTTTAAGAAGATTTTGAAAACACCTTTTCAGCCTGAATCAGAACAAAACTACAATCCTGAATATAGTTGAGTAGAAACTTTTCTTTTGAATGCTTGTCTGTGTATCTGTTTGCTTTGTGTCTGTATGTATACACACTGGTAGCTGGAGAAGTCATTTTATTCTGTCATGATCTGTAGTGGTGTATTGTTTTTCTCCTTTCCTCTCTACATTTGCCTTTTTCTCTAAAGGGGAAGGGAACACTTCTCTTCCAGTTTGGAAAGCCAGAGAAAACACTTTTTATTTTTTATAATTAATAACAGCTTGACCTGTCAGTGATTACTGTTCTAGCTTGTTGATTTCATTGTTTTAAGTAGGAGATCTCTTCTGTCCTTAATGAAGAGTAAGGAGAGATTGTGATGCACGAAGAAGCACCTTCTGTGCTTCTGACCTAGCTACCCAGCTGATGAAGACAGTACTGCCAGCTGAAATCGCTAATCCTCTGGCAGGTCGGGGATGGGCTGAAAAAAACACCAGAAACGTGATGTACTTTAAGTCAAGGCAATTAGGGAAAGGAAATTCTTCTCTTGCCTACCTGTGTTGTCTCCAAGGCTTGCTATTCAGTGGCATTTGTAAAGGCTTACGAGAGCTTGGAAGTGCATATTGCTATACTGTTTGTGGTATCTTCAAAATGGCATAAATGTTAGTCCTCATTTCCTCAGACTGAGATTTAGCCGAGTCTGTTACCACTGTTTTCGAGGTGGTCCTTGCTTTGTGTTAATGACTGTTGGTTCAGCTGCTTTGGGGCTGGGCTTGTTCTTGGGCCTGGGTGATGCTGATGTATTAATGAATTCTCCCCCTGTTTGTGTGCTACTTCATTCTGAGGTATCACCCAAAGGATGTTAGTGGCAACTTTTGTCCATAGCTTTCTGCCCTATGATATGTTTACTAAAGAAGAACAAACAGCTGACCTGATAATTCAGCTTTTTTTGAGTATTCTGTTTTCCTCATGTTTATGGAATCGTATGCAAGGTGAAAGGACAATGACGCATACTTTTCTTCAAGCTTCCCAGCAGTTATTCATAGGATGGTACATCCCTACCTCATCATTTGGGCAGGTTATGGGCAGGGTCAATATTCTTAAACTACAGCTGGCAGCCTTTGGTTTTTGTTGAAGATGTTTGGATGATGGCGTCTAGAACTCTACTAATGAGTTTTTCATTACCTCACTCCCCAAGACTCCTTCCAAATACTGTCTTTGTAATCTGTAGTATCAGAAGGTAAATTTTGGATCTTGAGGCAGTAAAGTTAATCTCTGTTAATTACTGGTGTAGGATTAAGTTTATGGCAGTTACTCTTTTGTTCTGAAAAGGAGTGGAGACTTGAGTCCTACACTTAAGTAGTTTAATGCATTAAATTGCAGCACTGTTTTTGGTGAATTCATTGTCCCAGAAAGAAAAGTTGTTCACATTTCTTGACCTATAAGGCACTCACCAAGTTTATCAAGTCTCTGTTTTGAAAGCATTTTCTCTTTCGTTACGATTCCAATTTAGGATTCTATCTTTTATTCTTTGGATTGCACTAGGGGCTTTGACAAAAGTCTTTATTTCAGTTGTTCATCACTTTAGAATGGAAGGAATTATCCATTTTTAGATGACTGAGATGATCTGTCCTTTATTTACTCAAGAGCAAATGTGCTTATTTTATATATAGTTCTTTTCAGTCTCAGCATGAAGTTACAGAAATAATGCCCAGTATTTGTAGAAGCAGAACTGTACTCTCTACTGAAGTTTCTGTCTCAGCATCATTCCTGTGTGCTAATGAAACTTTGGGAGCTTTTCAGTAATCTTAAACGAGTACCTGCTTGCTTAGTTCCTCTGTGGTGTCTAACAGTAGAGACCGGACGTGCGTATGTGATGTGTATGGGCAGGGCTTCAAAAGGTTTATCATCTTGATAAGTGTTCCAGACATTCAGTAATTGTTGTACTAGGAAAAATACAGGATGAGATCGGTTGATGAAAGTAATCTGCCAGTGCTTGCAAGAGATTTTTTTTTTTTTTTTTTTTTCTGGCCTTATATTATGAATGCATGGTGAAGGATACTGCTTTTCTGAGGTGAGCTTCTGTCACCAATTTGACTTCTCAGTTTTCAGTGACTCTATGGGAGCCCTGAGCTAGAAGGTAGTTAAGATGTGCCTTCTGGGTTTTTTTTCCCCAATCATGGGGCAACAGATTCTAGAAAATGGAGGAAACTGCCATATTCTGTATTTTCAATCTACCTGGAGAAGTGAGATCAGTCCATCTCTGCAAGGAGAAAAAAGTCTCTTGAACTAATAGATCAAACTGCTGGATTGACCTGTCTGTAGTTTACTTGACAAGAAAATTCAACAGGCAACTTGAAGCTGTTTCGAATTGTTAGATCACATGTGAGACTGCATTTCAGAGATCACATTGCAGAATAGAGTCACCCGAGGTCATCTCCTTCACCTCATGGTCACAAAATGTCAGTCCTTTTTTTTCTTTTTTTTCCTCCAGAACTAGCTTCTTTCAGCATTCTTGGCTGGATGAGTTCCTGATGTCTTAGGGAAACTGGTTTCCTCTAACTGTTCTACTACTCTCCAGAAGGCAAGACAGTGAAAATCACTCCTGAGACAACTTTGATTTCAAAACATTATCTGTCTTTCGATTTACAAGCAAACCTTTACCTCTTCTTTTGAACCTGCTATTGATGCAGTTGGGTCAGCATTATCTCCCAGACTTCTGTACCCTGAACAACAGCATGGGTGCTGGATAGGTGTGACAGAGCAAGTTCATTTGTCTGCTCTTTAAAAGGAAGATTTATTCCACAAAGTGGGTCAGATCGGATACCCAGTCGGTAGCCAGATGCATACGTTCAGTTAAGACATACCTGACCAATATTTTAATTTTTACAGCTAAGGACTTGTGAGTTGTGTCAAAGTTTTCTTAGGAGCAATATTCCCTCTGTCCTCATTGATTTTGGACATCTCATTTTTTCCCAGTCTGCTACTCTCTGGTAGGTGTCTTTAGACATCTCAAATGTGGGTGGGTGTTCCCCCCATATGAGGGATCACATGATCCCCTTTGGGCTTTAAATCTGATATTGACTTATGTGTAAAAACTCCTTGAATGATTGCAGTTGTGTTTTTAAAAATGGTATGTTTGGGGAGAAGTTACTTAATCCACAAGAGTTTGAGATATTTGAGTCCGTTTGACCAATCCCTCTAATGATATATTAGGAATAAGGTGACACTATTTTAATTTTATTTGCCAAATATTAGCTTGCCAGTGACTTAAGCTGTATGCATCTTAGTTTGGAGATGCTCTGTGTGTTGGATCCAAGGGTTCTGTATCCTTGACTCTGATCTCTGACAAATTGGTCAAGAGACGTTCCCTTTTGTCAGCTGAAGTTTATTTTGCTATCATTTTTAGAAATACTGGTGTCTGTACACATTCAAACACTTCAGGCAGAAAGGCTTGTTACCTGCCTGTTACTGTGTGGATGTTTTGTTTATACGTACACTCAAAACTTGCCCTCATAACCCACTTGCCTTAGGGTCCTTATGTGCATTTGAGAATTCTTGAGAGAGTGGAACCAAGGAATAAATCAGTCCTATTAGATGTGTAAGAAGCAAACAGACTGGGAAACATGCATTCAGACATTGCCTTTCTAGAAATTCTGTGTGTGACACTGCTAGTGTACAGATCTGTGTGGTCTTCATCCAAATGCAGTCAGATGTTCTAGAAGAAAAATGGTTAAATAATACATTAGTATGTTGACAAATGGGGGAGGGGGAGGGGAACAAAAGAATTTAAAAAGGAGAAAGAAGAGGGTATCTGACAATTTCATTCTTAAAATACTGAATGGGGAATTGCATCATCTTTGGACTTGTTTTGGGGTTTTTTTTGTTATTCTTTATTGATGTAAACTTGTGTTGTGTCCTGACAGCTAGCTCTTGATATGTGGAGAAAATTAATGATTGAGCCACTGCAGGCCATCCTTATTCGGATGCTCCTCCGAGAAATAAAAAAGTGAGTGCTTGATTATTTTTTGCTTTTACACAATGTGGGGCTATTGCACTTTATACTTTGAAAAGTCTGGGGACTTTGACCAAATTCTTTCATGAGGTAGCTTCTTACCTGGTGATGATGTTCTATCAGCTTTTCCCATTGTAGCTATGTATTTGTGGTTTGCATGCCAGGAAGACTAAAATTCTGTGTTTCTGTTGTTGAGTGACTTCACTTAACATTCTTGGTGCTTTACTTGAATGAAATGGAAATAATTTTTTTTTTTTCACTCTGAGTGAATTTATTTATTTCTGAATACCTTTGTTACTTTTAGACACAGGCCCTGGTAGTTACAGGGGTTGGGACTTTTTAAGTTTTGATTTTAAACCTTTATACTGTTTAACTCCTAAAGGATCTTTTTATTTATGAATAAACAGAAATTTTGAAATATACTATAGACCTTGGGTGTAGTTGTAAGTTCCCTCAGTTTCTACACTTTTACTGCTGTTTAGGGTACCTCTGGAGTTGTGTAATGACGGGGTTTTTTTAAAAGTGATTGCATGCCTGACTCGCATGACCGGGCTAGTGTAGGTAAACTGAGAGTGAGGTAATTTGGCTGACTGAGGTTCCTTGGACATGCAGTTGATCAGAAAAAAACTGTATTTATAAGGCATTTAAAAACTGATTATAATGTTATAATTTCATTTTTCCTTCCTGAATTGTGTTTCTGATGAGTAAGTAACTGATGTGATGTCCCTCTCAGGTTGTATTTCTGAAGCCAGGAAGTCTTTATTTGCTTTCAGTTATTGAACCATGCTTCTTTGTAACCAATGCTAATATTGCTTTATCCATATGTTTACTATAACAGTTTATTTTTACTAAATGAAGGTTGCCTAATTTATGGTGAAGAAGATTCCGTTTGTCACATTAAGCACAGTGACACCGAAGACTTGTTTTAGTCAATCTGTCTGGCGGGTGGGAGTGGAAATTTGTGTTAAAACCTTTTTCAATAGATATCTGATGCCTCTTAAAAGTAATGGTATGTATATGCCTTGAGGCTGACTCAGACCTCACAAGGGTATTTAGATCAAGACTGTTGCTGGCTCCATGGGGCGTTAGATCTTGAGACTGTAACAAGTTGACATTATTTGTTATTAAACCATTTGCCATTTGGAAAGTTTTAAATAAAGCTTGAGTCATTGTCTTTAATGGTTGGATCTGTATTTTTTTCCCCTCCATTGTTAAGGTTTTTTGTTTTGTGATTTCAAAGAAGTTAATTCAACTCTGTTTCTCAAAGTATACATCTAATAATTCAGATTAAGTTTGTTCTAACCACTTTGTGATCTGCCTATCATGTAATGAACTGTAGAAGAGAACTTATTATAGCTGTTCTTCCTGGTATCATTAGATGTCAGGCTGGCTATGGGTATTCTGAGGATAGCCTTTGCACGTAACTACAGGCTTGTTGCTGTTCTTTGCTATGATTCCAGTGGTCAATACAGTTTGGAAAAGGCAATTTTAAAGAATTTGCTGCAAGTGGCTGTTAAATGTCTTTTAGTTTTGAGTTCAGCAATTCAGGAGTTAAACAGTGTCTTTGAAGAAGTGGATATTAGTAAGTAACATCTATCACAGGGGCAAGAATATGCATGGGAAGTTTATTACCTAAAAAATTTAATAAAATTACTAATACTTATATGTATATTCAGAAACCTCTCATTTAGATGCCTTCTTAAGTGTAGTACTAAAGTGTGGGCATAGTTCAATTTATTAAAATGTTTTACAAAATAATTAAAATTTAAATAGATGGGACAGTTGAACTTAAAGCCAGAAGATTTTGCATAGTGTACAACGATATGCGGAGTTGATAACCAACATTGTAGGGAACCAGTTGCATATAAAATTATGTTAATTACTGTACTGGAAAAGGTAGAGGGAGCAGAGGCACAAATTTTTCATTTTATCAATGTATTTAACTGGAATTTCACAAAGCCTTCTGACTAAAATCTTGAGCACATCTACTTTTTAGAAGCTATAAACTTGTGCAAAACATTAAAATTAACAGTAAAGTTTTTTGGCACATCAAAAATAAAGAAGTCCAAGTAGTGACTTGTGGTTCAGCTCAACAAGATGGCTAAACTGGTCTAAGAGTTTGCTGATGCCAAGAAGGAGCAGGCGGTGCTCTACTACCTTTCTTGTGCTGAATTTGTTGCTCATCTAATCCCTTAGTGAACCGACTCAACCTCTAATATGACAGAAAACCATCTTGGCTAATATTTCTCCGGGATGTCTTGATGAGTCAAAGAATTAGATGAGTGCCAAAGCAATGCAAGAGAGATACAGAGGCCTGTGACTGAGCAAAAGGGAGCAGGATTAGCCCCCTTGAACAGCAGTTAATTGTTAAATCACTTAAGCCTGTCTTGTCTGACTACACTCCTCTTAATATAGAGTTCTGAATATAACACACTTTCTTCCCCCTCCCTCTAGCCCAAGCACTCCTCCTACAAGGCAAGCTGAGTATCAACTTACGCATTTTTGTTCCAACACAACAGGAAGCCGACAAGATCTCAAATTGTGAGAAAATTCATCTATGAAATTCTTAAACAGAAATAATTTGGAAATTATTCAGGTGCTATCTCAAATGACAGTGTGATTAGTACAGACTAACCAGGAGAGGCTTCTCTACTAAAGATAACTAACACTTTCTAACTAACTGAACCTATTCCTGTCTAAGCTGATACATTATTTATACCTTTTATTTGAAAGGAAAGCCATTGGAAGTTAGTAACTTCTAAAAAGCTTTTGAAAGAAGCTCTTCTAATTCACTGTGAATTCTGTAGTTAATTGTTCTTAATAGACCATTGGTCTGACACAGCAGAGCACTTCTTTTGAATGATGGAATCTTCTTTTAATGAGTACCGTATTTATTATTGTTACGTAAACTTTAAATACATTCGATGGGGCTACAGTAGTACACTGTATGGTACGTGTTAAACTTCCACTGTTAGCTTTAGTCTTAAGATAGGAACAAGATGGAGTTAATATAAAACAGCACAATGTCCTTCAGCTTGGGTTTTGTAGTTTTCTCTATTTCTTTTGAAAAAATAAACTCAGCAGCAGCAGAGTTACTGAAACTTGTGTTCCTAGTGCTTTAACTTTTGTCCAGGCTGCCCACGAAACATCACCATTCCCTTCTACCCTCCCAAGATGTCCTGTGGTATCCCTGCTTCAAACTGTGCAGCAGCTGCTTTGTAGTTGTATGCATCCGTATTGCTTGCTGACTGCTGCCAGGAACGAAAATACGCACTTAATAAGCTTCCACCTTCATGGGGTCACCGCACTCTCTTAGTTTGGCAGATATGCTTACTACTAGAGCTTTCATGAAAATCATCCTTTAAACTTATGTAACTTCTGAAACTTCTGTCAAATTTTGTGGAAACTAACCATTTGTGTTACAAATTCTTGGGAGCATAGTGCCATTGGTGTAAACAAAAAGCTGAAGATGCTGCCAAAGCGGAAAGAATGATAGTTTTGTGATATGCTATTTATTGTGGAGATAGTGTTGCTTTTCACATAGGTTCATGATGAAGTTCATAACACAGTTCTGTCAATACATTTACAGCAAAGTTGCCAGAAAATTCATAGTACCTCTCCTGTGAAGACAGGCTGAGAGAGTTGTTCAGCCTGGAGAAGAGAAGGCTTTGGGGAGACCTTATGGTAGCCTCCTAGTACCTAAAGGAGGCCTCCCAGAAAGCTGGAGAGGGACTTTTTACAAGGGTGTGTAGCGGTAGGACAAGGGGTAATAGCTTGAAACTGGAAGAGGATACGTTTAGATATAAGGAAGAAATTCTTTACTGTGAGGGTGGTGAGGCACTAGAACAGGTTGCTTAGAGAAGCTGTGGATGCCCCGTCCCTGGAGGTGTTCAAGGCCAGCTTGGATGGGACTTTGAGCAACCTGGTCTAGTGGGAGGTGTCCCTGCCCAGGGCAGGGGGATTGGAACTTGGTGATCTTTAAGGTCCCTTCCAACCCAAACCATTCTATGAATACTCACCCATTGAGGAAACCTATGTTAAGCTAGTAAAAATTCTGCATAGGGGTGGGGGGGGGGTGGGGGTAGGAAATGGGGAGTGTGGACATCTGTTTAAAAAAAAAAAAATTAAAAAATGCTTACATGATCCTGGCAGTTGTTCCAAACTTGCCATTTGATTGGCAACTGCATGCTCACTGCCTCCATATTCAGAAGTCAATTTAAATTCTTTCTTTGTTGCATACTACCAGCTACCAAAAGGCAGGCAAGGCTGGTTCCGTTGCGTTCTTTTTCGTCTTCATGCTCTCTGGCCTCTGCTTCAAAAGCCTGTCTCCTCCCTTGCAGGTTTTCCATGGAGCATTTGCCTCCTGTACTTTTACAGCTTTTTCCTAATGATACATTGATCTTTGAATCTCCTGGGCCTGACCTTTGCTGCCCCCTCTCCTCCTGCATCTGCGTGGGCTTAAGGTCTGTGAAGTGGCCTGTGAATCAAGCAGTCTCTTGACAGAGCCCTACTTTCCTAATATGCTTAACTTTTAGTAACGTAGTTTCCTGCACACTGTGACATGGTGCTGTGTTCACAAGCTGCGCGTATCCTGCAGCTTACCATGGTCCTAGGCCACTCTGGAATGGAGCTGGGTCCAGGCCCTGGTCTTGTGTAAATCTTCTTCCCTTTGTGACATGGTGCTGCCGCTGCCACTGTATAACCAGACCCAGCAGAGGGATGTTGGCAAGAATGCGGGGTGTGATTACATGTACCCAAACTCGGATTTATTCCATTGGTTCAGCTACCAGAACCAGAGGTAACCTTCCTGTCCCCCAGGGAGAAAAAAATCAGACCATCCCTGCTGGAGCAGTCACCCATTAGGTCAGCTCATTTGTAGCGGGTGACCAAGCTGCACAAACCATACAGTGACTGCTCATAATCTCTTAGATGGCTAGTTCTTTCCACCCATCATGAGCTTAAATTTTCAGATCGTAGGACACATATTAAAAAGTATTTAAAAGGTATACACATAATCAAAAGTGTTGTGAATATATGAATGTGGTCCAGTGTATGTCATACCACAGCTGCTGTGGCTGTCCCAGTAAGCCTCCCTAGCTCATGGGCATCCTCTGGAGTTTATCAGTTCCAAACCAAAATTAATGAAATTAGCAAAATTATTTCTCCCCCATTCCACCCCAGCATAGACGGGTATATGGTAATGTTTGGGTTTAAAATATTTTTGCTGGCTTTACTTTTCTTTTTTCCCTTTTAATTTTTTTTTAATATTGCTCATGTAAATTACTCTCCTATACCAACATAAATAGTTTCTATCAGAGAACTAATTTTGTCTTTTCAGTGCAGTCTGATTAAAGTTAAAGTTCTTACTCTATATATATGTATATGTGTGTATATAAGTATTTCAGAAAGGAAATCCTTTGAAATTACAACTGCTGATGCCTAAGTGTAAATATACTTCTATAAGTCATATTTTAGTCCTCTTTAACGCCTTAGGAGTACAGGAATAGTTTTTACTTCTTTGTAAATTGTATGTGAAAGATGGTCTTTTTTAGAACAGTTTGTGTTTTAACGAAGTCTGCTGCTCTGAGTGTGGGTCTGTTATTTCCAATCTTTGCAAAGGAGTGAACACTAATGTCTTTAGCATGCAAAACACTTGTTTTAATTGCTTTTGTTTTCAACTGAATGGGACTAAAGATAACATTTTCTTCACTTGAACTCGCTCTTTTGAAGCTAAGAACTTGACTGGAAAACATGAGATTTTCCTTTCAAATGTATGATTAAAAATTGTGATGATGCGCCTAGTATGTTATTTGTTCCACTTGACATCTGCATGTTGAATAGTAGTTATTCAGAAAAGAAAATAGCATGCCTCTTGGTGTGATGTTGGCAAAAATGATATATATATTTATTTTTTTTTGGCAGGGGCAGGTGTGTGAAGGTAGTCTATTTGATAAAGCCTACAGATGTGAGATGGAACTTACTGTAACTTTTAGAGTACTTGCTTAGAATACGTAATTTGGAATACTTCTATCCTTAGCAAACACTTGGAAATTTCATGACCTGCAAATGCTTTTGAATAGTGTATTAATTGCTGTCTCAACAATTTAAATGTATAGGAGAGAAAGAAGAGTGCATTTTTATTTTAAGATTGACAAAATTGAAGAAGATTAATCTAAGCAGAGGAATTTACTGAAAAATGTTTCCATCCAATATTATTTCATTCAACTATCAGATGAGTTACACTAGAGACCTACATTCTCATGAATGTTTGCTTTGCCTGTTTCAGTGATCGCTGTGGAGAAGACCCAAACCAGAAAGTAATCCATGGGGTTATTAACTCCTTTGTTCATGTTGAACAGTATAAGAAAAAATTCCCCCTAAAGGTAGATAAACATTTCTGATCTATGTTTTTAATTTTGAATGTTAATCTAGCATTTGTATTATTTATCCTTTAAAAAAAAATTCTCTCTTTTAGTTTTATCAGGAAATTTTTGAGTGTCCTTTTCTGAATGAAACAGGGGAGTATTATAAACAAGAAGCTTCAAATTTATTGCAAGAGTCTAATTGCTCACAATACATGGAGAAGGTAAGAGATTCTTCTGTACATGTGCAAGAAGTAAAATCTGATATTATCAATTTACTGATGATACATGGTTTCCTGTACAGTTCCCACAGCTGTTCTTTGTTGTATGCTTTCATGCAGTTTAAACTATGCGGTTTTGGTGGCATTGTTATCTGAATATAAACTACAAACCTTGTCTGTGAGTGGGCGGTCAGCTGCAAAATATTTCATAATAAATATATCAAACATATGAAAAGTAAAAAAAAAAAAAAAAAAAAAAAACAAAACAAAAAAAACAAACCAAAAACTGAAACACATACTGGGTTGCTTCTTCAATTCCTTATTTTGCCTCTGTTTATAGTAGCATAAGATGAGAGTTTTAGCAATGTTGCTGAGGTGTGTTACTTTGTTTTTCTTTGTTGTGTATGAAGTCAGGTTGTGGTTAAATTACTTGCAATTCTTATACCTTGCTTGAGAAAGCAAAGATGAATGCAAGGAGTCAGTCCTGGGTGCTCTACTGTCCACACTAACAAGATAGAAGAGTTGAGGAGAAGGCTGTGAGGTTACTGTTAACTGTAAGGAGCATAAGCTAATGGTTGCGCACCTGAGGTGAAATTCAGGGACAGGCTAAGACTTCAATTAAACCCGAAGAAATGCAGATTCATTTTGTCTGTCATTAGCAGTCTGCAGCTGCAGTACTTTCCCTGGGCTCCCCTCACATTTACTGGATATAAGTGCTTTTATGTCAGTATTCATATTACTTTTTTAATGATAATACTATTTCCTTCATTGAAGTTATAGAGAATTTTTATTAATGGCTCAGTTGTACACCTATACCTTTTGAGCAGCTGTTTATGTACAAGCAGATGGGTTTGGACTAGTGAAGTGATGCTTATAGTCATATAATTAGTTATTGTGGTAAAACTTTTTCAGAAGGAATAAGAAGTGTGGTAGGAGAAATTGAGGAAGACTGGTCACACAGTTGAGGGGAAGAAGAAATTTTGAGAAGAGAACTATTGAGTGCTATTACACATTTAGTAGTGACTGAGCCTAGTCAGTACTCAGAGTAGAAGACTAATTCAGCAACAGCCTGATTCAAAAGAGCAAAGTTAATTTTTCAGAATCCCAAACAAGTTCTTTAACTTCATTATTGACTCCTGTCTGCCATTCTACATACTTATACGGTTGTATATTCATGGTTCTGTATTGGTTGCTAGTATTTCATCAGCTCTCAGTTTTAAAACTTGTCTGTAGGTTTTAGGTAGATTAAAAGATGAAGAAATGCGATGTCGGAAGTACTTGCATCCCAGCTCATATGGCAAAGTGATTCATGAATGCCAACAGAGAATGGTAGCAGATCACTTGCAGTTTCTACATGCAGAATGTCACAATATTATCAGACAAGAGAAAAGAAGTGGTAAGTCTCAATGGTCACAAAAAGTGTGCAGTGGTTTTTGTTTTATTAATTTAGCACTGCAGTTTACTGTCTCTATTTAGTGACCTTCTATGCGCCTAAGCGTCTTCAACTAATGTATATGTTACTTATCTCGAAAGCCCAATTAAACACTGAATGACATTTTTCTTTACTCTGTAATTCATTTTCATCCTTCCAAAGATATAGTCAAACCCTTCTTTTTACTGTTAACAACTCTTCTTTCAGCCAGTACTCTTTCTCTTTCCTTGTCTTAGTCGGCTTAAAAACACACTGAAGTCCTGTGTCCTGTAGAATTGATCATATTTTATGCTTGTGTTTTCATTTGTAAACCAATGGCTCTGTCTTTACAGATTTCTTCATCATCATTTGACAGGTCAGGAGTACAAAATATTTTGGCTTCTTTTCATAGCCACTTTTTATCGTCCTGAATTATTTGTGACCTCTGTTCCCAAATAATTTTTACAAAGCAGATGCTCTTATAGTTATATTCCCTGCCTGACTAAAAAAATTAAGCTTCCTGATGACTACATGCCTCCTATCCTTGAAAGAGTGCTTATTCTTGCATGGAAGATGGTATCTGTTATGTGAAACAAATTATTTTTCACAGTCAAACTCAAATTGTATCTAATAATACTGTTCAGTTTCCAGAGAGTTTTGGAAATTTGATCAGAGTTTGGATCCATTTTTTTGGAGGAAAAAAAAAAATCATAAAAATAGCAGTTGCTTATTTACAACTTTTCTAACGTGAAAAAAATTTCAAGCCACCACTGGAGGATAACAAAAAGTCAAGAAGGTATCTAAACTGATTTTAGTCAGCTGCTACTAAGGGAGATTTAGGGAGGCCAAGGATTAAAATAAGCTGGCACAATACTTTTCCATACTTGCCCACCTGTCCTCTTGGGGTCTCTCCTAAATAAGCAGTATTGGAAGAGTGAGGTAGTCACAACGGCAGTACTCAGTAAATGCTAGTATTAGCCCTACTCTCCTTTTTTTCTTTTGTCAGTGATCCAGTACATGTTAATTTTTTTTTTTCCAAACAGTTGGTCTTGTTTCAGTCTTTGAAAAGTTTGGTGTGAAATTATGATACTATATTAAGTGTTGATTTTTAGTGTTTCTAAGCATATTCTATAAAAATATATCTCTGTTACAGACATGGCAAATATGTATACTCTACTTCGTGCTGTGTCAAGTGGTTTACCTCATATGATTCAGGAACTACAAAACCATATCCATGATGAGGGCCTTAGAGCAACCAGCAATCTTTCTCAGGAAAATGTGAGTTTCCTCAGGCAGCTGAAGTTACCTATTTGATTAACATTCCTGATGAAATGTTTACCCTTTTCTTTTTAGTCTATTTTGTTTTGGTTTTTTTGGGTTGTTTTTTTTTTTTTTAATTTTGTCTATATGAAATTGGTTTGGAGCATTATGGATAAATTGTAGCTTCTAATCAGCACGCTTAGCTGTGCAACAGATATCTATCCTGAGAGTTGATTGTTGTGATCTAGCCAGAAACAACTACAGCTAGATATTTCTCGTTGTTTGTTTAGTGCTGTCACGGCAAGTAGGTCCATTTGTTCCATGTATGCATTTTTTTTCCTGAATTTCTCTAAGTCAGTGGCATTTGCTGTTCTGGTACATTAGGAACCAATGATTCCATTTAGTTTAATTATATGTTATTTGTAAAGACTTGACAGTGTTCTGTCCTGATCTCAGTGTGGTGTTTTTCACTAATAGCTTTGTAGTCTCATATTTTCATGTAATTTCTGAAAATACTGTAGCTTAATTATTTCACTAAAGTGTGTTTAAACTTTTTTCAGTTCATATGTATTTAAATTACTCAATTCCGTTTTTTGTTCCTCTAGCATTGCTGCTCAGAAACAAACAAGCAAGCTTTTGTTTGGCAGTATATTTGTACATGTATACATCTTGCTGTCTAGCTCTGTGCTCGCTTCAGGATGGTGACTTTAGCCATCGGGTGTTTCTGTCTATAATAATACATAGATAGGAACTGTTGTAAATTCACTCTTTTATTGACTGCACAGGAGTTCTTACTCTTCCATAACTCCTGTGTACGTACTGAAAACGGACTGAAGTCTTCAGTAGCATAGTTTGCTTTCACATTGTTTGTACGTTTGAGCTTATTCTTTCAAACTAACAGTGTCTACATGGGGAAATAAATGCAGAGCCATGACGGTGATGAAAATTCACAGCCTTATGTAGATAAACTCAAAATGTGAAATACTTGCTCCACTGTATGGATTAAGTGCTTTGTCATCAAAATATTTTTAATGTGTGACCTGAGAATGCCCCTGGGGAGTCAGGCGATACAGCCAGTGCATTGCACACTCTTGCCTTGCTGCCTGCCAGCTTGTCTGCGTAGGGACTTCTCTAATTCATATTAGTCATTTCTGTACAAAATGTTATGCTGAAATGTGGCACATTAAATTAGATCAGTAACTGTCCTACATAAGAAAATTCAAAGGGTTCATCTGGATTTTCTGTCTGTGAAGTCAGTGTATAGGAGAAGCAGGAGTTTATTTTTCAGCGACTTTTTGGCTTGATTGCTGTAGTTGTGTGTTAGCGTTAATTATTTTTGAAAGGACTAGTAAAGGATTTTAGGGTATGATGGAAAAGATTACACAGCATGAGAGCAGTATAGCAATGCAGAATCAATCCTCTCAAAGACTTAATCACTATGATTTTAATGCTTATCACAAAGAATAATCAGGAAAAAATGTACAACTAATGTAGATAGGTTTGTGTGTAGATAATACTATTTTTCTTAACTTCGTTCTGTTCTGTCTACATTTTTTAGATGCCAACTCAGTTTGTGGAGTCAGTTTTGGAAGTACATAGTAAATTTGTTCAACTCATCAACACTGTTTTGAATGGTGATCAACACTTTATGAGTGCCCTTGACAAGGTAACTTTTACTTAAGTGAAAAAAGCATTGGAAAAAAAAAAAGTGGGACCCTGTTTCAGCCTTACCAAATTTCTTCAGGTCATCAACACATGTTAAAAGACAGAGTTCTTATGCAGTTTTTCTAGTTTATAAATGCAATGGAATAAAAGAAAATACAGTGTTATGGGAAAAGATATGTACGAATGAAACAAATGTTTTCTGAAAGAAAGACCTTTCTTTTAGTCATGATTCAAAACACAAAAATGGAGCTGGCCTATTTAATGTAAATTTAAGTGCAGATAATAAATAGACAAATTGTGGTGTTTGTGAAGTTTGCTAACTCTTACATGCATTTAAACTTGAATTTGCCTGCTGCCACAATGTTTAAACTCTGAATGTGATAGTATTACTTACACAGAAGCTTTGTTTAGATTTTTCAAGTTGACTACAAAGAATACCTGGAAACTTGCATTGCTTCAATCACTGTCCCAATAGCTCATGCTTTCCAGGAGAGAACTGCACTCAAAGTGAAGTAAGCCTGTTTAGGGAAAGAGGCTTACTGCTCTTAGCCATGAAGGTATTTAAGATAACAGTTCTAATTGTTATAAATTTTAATAATAACAACGATAATAATAAAAATTATAGATAATGTTGTTATTATTACTATTATTGTTATGTTGTTATTATTCTTAAATTCTGCAAAACATGCAGGGATTGAGTGGCTCCTCCTCAATAAGGAAGTGTGGTTTATCTAATCCATTTGTTAATTTCCCACTCTTTCCCATATATCGTTGTATCTTTTTTCCTAGAGAATGCAATTACTATTTCCTATCTATAGTTTTCTGTTACAGAATGCATGCATAAATTTCCTTGCTCTTATGTGGTGTTTACAGTAATTGCAGTTGGTAGTTAGGGTCATAGCCTAAGCTTTGATAATTTTCAGCCAAGGTTAATCTGGAAAGACGTAGTAATGAAGAAACCAGTAATAATATCAATAGTAGTTACCCATCTGTATTTGTGATAGTGAGAAAATAATTATTTAGTATTTTAAAACAAATGCTTATTTCAGTACCCTAATACATTTCTATCTCAGTTGCAATTAACACCACATACCAGGAGGTGGAGTAATATGAGCTTGCCAACTACATTTGCTGGCACATAGGCAATGTGCTTTTTCCTTAAATATGTCAATACATACTTCGCTTCAGTGATCTTTATTACAATAGATATTTAAAATGTTAATCTGCTGTCTGTTTTTCATGTTGGCTATCAAAACTGCTATTGTTTTCTCCAGTATTATTGCAAAAGAGTGCTCTAAGCTTCAAAGAGTTTCATATTTCAAGTCATGCATTCCTTTCTCACAGGGATTCTAGGGATCTATATCAAATATTGGAATGTCGAGGCATTGTACAAAAGAGTTGTTTGTCAGTTCTTCTTTAGAATACTAACAATAATAATGTTTTCCATCTGTAGAAGGAACTATAATTCCGAGGAACTATAGTAATGCAATATTTTTGATTCAGTATTAGTTTAAAATGTTAATTTAAATGTGATAGTTTAGAAACTAATCTTGATGATTCTGATATCTTTGTTTACAGTTGCCAGTTCAAAACTGCCATTATCTCTTTCCTTTTCTTTTTCATCATATTCAGGTTTTCTTCAGCTACCATATTTTTTGTACGGCAGTGCTTTACATCTCCACTTTGAACAATAATTTTTCTCCTCTTTAGTCTATCAAAAAATCCAACAAACAAAAGATCTTTCTTTTCTTACTGTTGTGAGCACACCACGTACGTTTTTCAGCTCAAGATACATGCTGTTGATATAAGCTGTTGTTGATGTGCTGCTGCTCAAATCTGTTTCATCTGCAATTGTTTCTCAGTTTTTCCCCCCCATACTTTTGGACCATGCATATTGCTGTACACCAAGATCTTCATACTTTTACATTTAAGTTTCTAATGAGAACTTAATTTGTTCTCCTGCTTTCTGCAATTAACTTCTGTTTCTCTACTCTTTCACTTTTACTTAAATCTCAACTTAAAAATATTCAGTGTGCAAATTCTCATAGAGCAGTAATTCAAACCTTTTTATTCATTGTTTCTTTTTTTGATCCCTTTGATGTAGTTCAGTTTTACAGGGTCTCGGATGGTCTTTGCACATTTTTTGATTTCTTCAAATTTCATAAAGAAAAATTTTTAAGTCATTTACATTTTTTCTCTTTGCTCTACGTTCCTGTGTAGGCTTTGACGTCAGTAGTTAACTATAGGGAGCCCAAGTCGATCTGCAAAGCACCTGAGTTGGTAAGTGATATGTATTATTGTAGAAAGTAATAATACGTTTTTATAACTGTCCAATGCATTGGCATAGGGTCCATCACATGAATATCCCCTTCTCACACTGAGTCTGCCTCAGGTGTATATTTCAGTACTTATTTATAACTTAACCTGCACATGTTTTGTGGGTGTGCAAAATTGGTGCAGTTGTAATTTCTGATACAGAATTTGTTTTTTCTGTGGATGGTAGTATGTGTTGTCTACCAATGAATACAGCCCTTGTAATATAACCTGAGACTGTAGACTGTGACTTATTTCATGCTTTAACTTTTGTGTAGAAGTTTGGAATACCTTGGCGTACGTTTGTTCTCAAGCTTGACAAGTAGGTTTGGGTTTGTTTTTTCTTTTTTTTAACTTGAGCTGGCCAAGTACTGTGACAACTTGTTGAAGAAATCAGCAAAAGGAATGACAGAAAATGAAGTGGAAGACAAACTTACAAGCTTCATTACTGTTTTCAAATACATTGATGACAAAGATGTATTCCAAAAGGTAACTTTTGATATTCAATAGATGTTAAAATGTTACATTTAAAGTATACTTGAAGAACATGGTTATGCTTTTAAAAATGCTCATATCTGATTGTTCTTACGCAGTTCTACGCCAGAATGTTGGCAAAAAGATTAATTCATGGTTTGTCTATGTCTATGGATTCTGAAGAAGCCATGATTAATAAACTAAAGGTAATGTAATATTCTTCTAGTCCAGAATAAACATAGGAGTATGTAATGTTGAGCGGGAGCAGCAGAGGGTGCCAGAGATAACTTCAAACAGTAGATCCTGTTTCCAGTAGCTGAAAGGAGAAACTAATTTCTTGGTAGTCTGTGAAAGATATATGGCCAAATATCACCTAAGCAGTTGAGATATTTATGAGGTTTTAGGTAGTTTTATTAAGTGTGTTCAAACAATTCATATTTAAATTCTAAAAGTACCAAGGACTTCCATAAACTACTCTCTTTCAATTTTATAAAATAACATTGTTCATATAAATCAATGTATAGAAAGTGAAACTAAGATAAATCTGATAATTTTCTGTTTGTTTCCTGTTGTAACTAGTGTTCTTTTTAAATATAACACTTCTGCTGACTAGATTTTCATATTTTTGTAGTAAATGTGCATAATTTATATAATAAGTACTATTTTCACTGTGAAACCTGTTACAATATTTCTTCACAGCAAGCCTGTGGTTATGAATTTACCAGCAAGCTCCATCGAATGTACACAGACATGAGCGTTAGTGCTGATCTCAACAATAAATTCAACAACTTTATCAAAAACCAGGACACGATTATAGATTTGGGAATTAGTTTTCAGATATATGTTCTACAGGTACTAATGTATGTTTATTACTATTGAGTTATTTGTACTTAATTTTTATGTTTTGATAACAAGTGAAGAATTTTTCTAATTATGAATACTTCTCATAACTTCCCTGACATCTTGTGATCATTGTGGAATAATTTATTTTCCTAGTGCTTCTTTTTAAAATTAACTCACTAGCACACTAAACAATAGCAAAGTAAAATGCTTTGTGTTCTTGTCTTGAATTAATACCTGTGTGGGGCATGCATAATGAACAGTAAAACTTCTGTTGTAAATTGAATGTCTTAAAGCATTATATACTCCATAGATCTGTTTAATAGTGTTATTTTTTTCTTAATGTATATGTTATATGAAAATGCTAATGCTTTCATTTTTCTTGATACCTTTAGGCTGGTGCATGGCCTCTAACTCAGGCTCCTTCTTCTACATTTGCAATTCCTCAGGAACTGGAAAAAAGTGTACAGATGGTAGGTTAGTAGGAGGCTTCTTGTAAACATGTGGAAAATGTAGAATAACTCCAAATAAAAGAATATCACACTAACAGAGAAAAACCTGAGCTGCTTCATTTTGTTTGTAAATCAAGGCTATCCTGTTCCCAGTTCCCCTATGAAATTTGGAAGGGTCACCCAAATGACATACTGAATTTATGTATATATTTGCATAGCTTTTCTTTATTTTTCACATCTCTCTTCTACACTTTGTGATTGATGAGGGAGATACCAGTAAATACAATCAAATGAACTTGGTTGACTGTTAGCTTTAAAACCAATTCCTAACATTTAGATAAAAAGATTTTGTTTCTAATATTAAATCTGAGGAGGTTTAATAGCAGTTTAAAATGCAGATATATTTCGTAGGAGCGATTGAAAATCAAGCTTCGTGCAAACTTCTTTAAAGCTAATTTTATGGATTTTAAAAGTAGTAATGGTTTTACTTTGGCCAAATAATCTCTTTTTATTTGATTATGTCTGCTTTGTAGAGGTGGCATATTTTATAACTCTTGATTATATTATTGTGTTCTAAATGTTATCTGTACAATGTTTGTGTTGAAAGAAAAAAACATTTGCAGTTGCACTCCAAAGTATGAGCATATCTCTGTAACTGGGCAAACTTTTTAGCAGCTTTTTAGAAGGCTCCGAGACTGTTGGAACTTCCTATAATAATACATTTGTTTGAATGTTATACAAATACTGTTTTTTGTACTATGTAAGCTTGTGGGTGGAGAAACACCTGATTCTTGAAGAGGTCAAAAGGTCCCCCTTTTTGTATTTTCCTTTGATGTTAATCAGAGTTGCCAGACCAAATCAGAGTAAGCCAAATTGATGAGTACACAGTGTTGGTTACGTGGGATTTAGGGAAGTTTGATCCCATTTTGAGGAAAGGTTCTTTGAGTCTGTTTACCTTTTTCTCATTAACAGAAAGTAGTTAGACATTAAATTAGGATTAGTCTGCAAGCCACACTTTCTTGTTTCTTTCAAACAGGAAGTATGAGAGCAAAATTTCTGAATTTTTTTATTTAAAAAAAAAAACGCAGCAGCTTAAATACTAAAACTGAGGTTTGCAGGCACTTGCCAATATATGCAGTCTGATTTCTTCCTCTTGACTATCGGGCTAATATGTAGGATTAAGGTCAGGGTTTTTTTTCTGTTGGATTTTCAACCATATTTCAGTTATTTTCAGAGGACACCCAAGAGAATGCTGTGTCTACTAAGGTGCTACTAAAAATCCCCATTTTTATATTTCTTCTTACAATCAAAATGATCAGTCTCTTATTACATATGTTAAAATGAAGTCTTGATTTTTGCAAGCCTTGCCATAAATTTCTACTTCAGTCTTTGGAGAAATTATTCTTTTCCTTCCTGTCAGAGTAACTTTTCTGCATTGGTTTATTCCACAGAATAAGTAGGCTGGAAGCCATGTCCTCAAAAGGTTGTTTTTTTTTTAAACATTCTGGAATATCTTTAATTGTTCTTCAAAATCCAGTGCTTCCTTTCAATTCTTGGTCTCTCTCTATTGCTTGCTAGTGTCCAGGAATGGCAGGGTTGATGGATTATATATAATATGAGAATAAGATGACTTTACTGCTTCTCTGTAAATTTGATTTTTCTTATCACAGTCCATGGGTCATTTATGCCCTTCCTTCTCTTATTTTTTGTTGGTGAAAATAACATTTAAATGTGTATAAATACAGATTTGAAAGAATCTTCTAAGAATTGCATTCCTAGAGTCTTCTGGAAAGTGGGTCTCATTTACAGTAGCCAGACTTAGGCACTTTAGTGCCAAGTTTCAAACTGCATAGCTAACTTTCACTTCCCCAAACCCAAAACCTTTGTTTCTTAAAGAGGAGAGGAATTTTTAAGTTGTTTTTAAGGCTCTCTTTTTGTTTTGTTTAGAGGTATTTTTTTTCATATTCCTGTTCTACTTTATATTTTTATGTCTTTTTATAATTTAAATATCAGGGAAAATGCTTTCCAGAATAATTGACATAGCACTTCTCATAATATCAAGGAATTAATGTAAAAATCAAAAAAAGGAGGAAGAAGTTAGCGTTACTGTTAATGCTAGTTTTGCATATAAGATTTTTAAAACACTGGTTTTGAGGGAATGCTTCAATTTTTGGATGTCAGCACAGTGAAATGTTATGTCCTAGGAATCATAAGTGTGTGCTGCTTTGTGAAAATAGGTTTTGGAAGGTTTCAGCAGAAATTCGAGGATCTGTAGTCACTTCTTGATTCTGAGATGTTTGCAAACCATGTAGTTGTGTCTAGCCTGAAACCCAAATTGGAAGGTGGCAAAAACTGTGCTGACTTTCAAGGTTGCTCTTTTGGAGTTCCCCCTAAAAATATGTTCAGGAATGTAAGATGAGATTTTTCATGAAAGTGAATGTAGAGCTGACTGTGGGAAATTCCTGTTAACTGAAAGTTTATGGTTTTTGCAGGATGCTGTTTTAAAAAAACAAAAAAAAAACAAAAAACCCCCAAAACCCCCCAAAACAGTAAAATGGACTTTCTGAATTGATTTTTAAATAGGATGTCAAAGCCACGGAATACAGAATGATTTCACCAAAGTGGAAAAAATAAAAATACACTTGTTTTGTACACTTGTACACGTATACACCTGTATATGCAATTGGAAGGAACAGATTAATAAAACCTAACAACATTGATAGTTAAAACCTCCTAGAAATTCTTTTAAATTCAGTAGAGTTGATACTTTGGAACACTGGGTATTTTATGCTTTGAGAGTATGAATGTGTCAACAATCTTTTTAATGTAATCATCAAGTGCTATGCTAATATTAATATGTTCAAGTAGTTCAGTAAATGACTGATGTTCAGTCATCACCCATCTCCTAAGGGAAAATGATTGATCTGCAGTGTTAGCATCCAATCTGGTGAACATAAAACCAGTATTTCTTCACTGGGTAGTAGTGTGATAATAAACTATTGTAAGTAGTTATATGTGTGACTAATCATAGTTCATTTTGTTTTGCAGTTTGAATTATTTTACAGTCAACATTTTAGTGGAAGGAAGCTTACTTGGTTACATTATCTCTGTACAGGTAAAAATAAGTGCTTTCCTAAACTTAGTCTCTGACAGTTATTTGTTAAAAGTCCTTTTCAAATGGCAACAGACTTTGGAGTTGGAACATTATGCTGCATATGAAGTCAAGCGACTTATTTTGCATTATAAAGTAATTTAATATTTGCTGCTTAGTATTTCCAAAAATTATGTTTTGTAAGCTTGCATATATTTTCTGTGATTTATTAACTCCAAGTAAAACTAGAATTATACATACTTAAATACAAAATGGCACTGCAGAGCTGCTGACTTAATAAGAATAGCCCTGAAATTGTTTCTATACTATCAGATGTCTCTTAGCTGAATACTAAATAATTTCAAGAATGCATATTATACTGAGTAAAATACTCAGATGTGTAAAAAATACCTAAGAGATATATGAAATTATAACTTAGTTTAATAAGTATCAGTCAATTGCATTTTATTTCAAGTGCTTTCAGTATCAGGCTTTAACGACTGAACTCCACAACATATTACGTGGAGGTGAAAACCAGACTAGCATACAATGTAATGTAACGAAAATTTAGTTCTGATAATAGAAGGTTGCCATTAATTCATACTCGCCTCACAGAAAATCTAAATCTGCTTTCAGCCAGATTTCTTCAGTGCTTTTCTTTCTTCTTTCTTTTTTTTTTTTTTTTAATTTCAGTGGGCTGTAAAGAGTATAAGAATATTGCAAAAAAATGTCAATGGACAAGCCTTTTATTTTGTTTTTAAATCATTCCTCGAAACAACTTTCCTGTAATCACTATTTTGTGATTCTGTGTAAGCTATTGCTAATTGAAGTTTATGCATTGCAATGCATTGAGGCTATTTGGAATTTCCTTTTATTACTATAAATTGCATTACTCAAATTCAATTCAATAAATGCAATTATATATTGCATTACTCAAATTCAACACTATAGGTTTCCTTTTTTCTTGAAAACACTATTGTTCTAGTGTTCATAGATAATCAGAGGGGTTTTTGTGGCAGACCACATTCTGTATATGTACATTCACAACACGGGTTTTCAGTGTTAAATGCGTACTTCCGTGTGAATTGAATGTATGGCAATGTACACGGGCCTCTAGTAGATAACTTCAGATGACTTTTCAGCACATTCCATTAGTTTATAAAATGCTACTTGTATCATTACAGGTGAAGTAAAAATGAATTATTTGTGCAAACCTTACGTAGCCATGGTGACAACATACCAAATGGCAGTGTTGCTTGCCTTCAACAACAGTGAAACTGTCAGTTACAAGGAGCTTCAGGATAGTACACAAATGAATGAGAAGGAACTGACAAAAACCATCAAATCCTTACTTGATGTCAAAATGATCAACCATGACTCAGACAAGGTATGCAGTAATGATATAAAAAACTTTCACGATTTCAGGCTTGCGTTTCTAGTATTTGTTGAGTATTTTTAATATAAAAGGATCCATAGTGTGTGTTTTAATTTTCTAAACTATTATTGACCCTTGTGAACAACTATAAAACTGTATTTATAAGCAAAGAGACAGGAGGAAGTAGACTATTTGTGTCATATAGGCTCTCTATGCCTATAACAGCATGGTATGTTGAAAAGGTGATGATGCTAGGACTGTTTATTGTTCCTGTTGCATTCCATCCATATGGCTTCAGACTCACTGCTGTTGGAGGGGATGACTTTTAAATACACTACTGTCAAAGTTGTACTGAATTACAGGAAGGAGCCTGAGTAGTAAACCAGAGATTCTTATAGAGATCCTAAAAAAAAATAAAAAATTACGGGATTAAGAGACTGAAAGTAACAACAACTACGTTCTTCCTTGCTGACAGATTACAGGAGGAGGAAGGAAGAGGAAAGGGAGCAAGGAGGGCTTATGTGAGAGGATTTTTGCTGCAGTTTGCCAAACTATCATTTGATGAGTTTCATGAAATTCCAGTAATATCTGAGCTTTGTTTGTGGTTAGGGCAGTGGTTGATACAGATTCTGTGTCTGACTCTGTCTCGTACTTCTGTACAACCGATGTGAAACCAGTTCCTGTTTTCCCATACAGCAAAGGGCACCATGTCTGTTACGTGAGAAACACTACAGAAGTGCTTGAGCGCACCATATGGACTGCAAGCGTGTGCTGCCAGCTAGCCCAGAAAGCCCCTTATTTAGACATTATCAGGCAGAAGAATCTGAGATAAGCTGTTCACTTCACTTACGAGAAGAAATCCAAAGCTCCTCTGATAGCTGCTTTTAAAAAAAACCGAAACAAACAGGAATATATTAGAAAATTGAAAGTGAGATCACAAGGAAGATCTGATGCTTGGCTGAAGCATAGGACATGCTTCCAATATCTAGAAATGAGCTCAGGTTGGAACAGTGGCTGAGAAGATGTCTGTTAAACCATGGGTGAAATATAACACTGACATCTATTACAGAAAACAGTGAGATTTTTCGTAATCTTAGAAAGTTGCCCATTATTTCAAGGATTTATTTTTTTCGTAATCTTAGAAAGTTGCCCATTATTTCAAGGATTTACATCTATTTTTCTGTTGTATAAGGTTTGCCCAGTTTCTTTAAGCATATGTCATTGAAAAGTGAACAATATAGCTTTTCAACCCTCTTACCTTTTAATGTTTATCACTGCATTTTCTGGTTCTTTAACTTCCAGGCTATTGTATTCAAACATCTCTGCTAATTCTGTTTGCTTTGCACTCCATCCAGCAATGTGAAAGCAGATCTGTAGACAGTCTATCAGCTTACTTATTCAATAAGACAGTGAACTTTAGTGGCTTAAGCAGTGAGATTAGATACACTAATTTTTCTTTACCTGTATCTCAGTCACACAGAAAAGTACAGTGTATTAAATGCTGTAGTTTGCTTTTGTTTATTTGTTCTTTTTTGAGAGAGGAAAGAGAAACAGAAACTTTCGGTAAAGGTTGTATTTTTTAAAGCTGTTGATCTTTGCTCTTTCATGTTAAATTTTCTATACTATGCCTGGGTACTATAAAATATTACAACAATGAATATTTGGTGCAGAATATAAAATTAGAATTAATATTATTTTGAGTATTTAGTATATTTAGAGTATTGACTGTGTTTACTGAAGTATTTGCACTTGAGGCAACCATGGTTTGGCAAAGTTCCAAAGTCTAAGAAGCCCAGTAACTTTATTCTGCTGGAAACTGGTAATACTTGTACAAACTCTTGCCTGGAAACTGCAAAGATTAGTCAGGTCATCCGGTTAGTTGAATGTAAAAGTGTCTGGACTGCAGGGAAGTTACTATTTATTGGAAGAAATGGACTTTTACATGTGGAAAAGAAGAGAGATTCCGACAGAAAAAAATTAGTAACAGATAGATATGGAACTGAGAAGTTGCAGTTTGTCAACTGTTTCTGCTATAACATATCAAAATGCTTATATGTTTTTACTTAAGTTCTGGAAGGTGACATTAATAATAGTTGTGAAAGCAACAGTGCGCTCTCTGAAGATTCAGCCATAAATAAATTCAAATCCTACTTTCTTAGCAGGGAGAAAATGAGTTTGAATGGAGAGTGTTTGCAACTAAGATAAGCTGTTGAAGTATTAGAACAGAAATTGCTTTAATCATATTGACTTGTTAACAATATTCATGTATGTCAGGGTTCTTTATAGCGTTTTCTAAAATTTTCTAAAAGACTTGGTTTCTAGGTTAGCTTAAAAAATTGACCTGGTTCAAGTGGCATTTTAGAATTTCCAACTACAAATCTGCTGAAATTGTTTTTATGTGTGCAAGCCTCCAACTGCTTTTTCAAAGTAAATTGTTGTTATTTTCTAGTTCCATTTCTGATTTTTAAAAATGATTCTTTGTTGCAGGAAGATGTAGAGGCAGAGTCTACGTTTTCATTAAATATGAACTTCAGCAGTAAACGAACAAAATTTAAAATTACTACATCAATGCAGAAAGACACACCACAGGTAAGTATTCTTTGGTGTTTCTAGCCTGAACAGCTTAGGAAGCTTTATTTTTCTAAAATCAAATTTATTGTATTGGTTTGGTGTAAGCAGATATGAGAGTCCCTGTGTAAGATTTACATCACCGTAAAGAAATTGTTTACATTTAAAGCTTAAGCACTGCAAAGAATTTTTTTGTACTTAAAATATAGGCAGGAGGAGATGGAATAGAGAGTAAGAAGAAAAATATAAAGAAGAGCTATTCCTCTTGTACCAAATGGGATTGACATTTAGCTTGTTTTATCTAATGAGAGTTTTTTATTGGTGGTGTTTCAATAAAAGCAACCTATTCCAGGAACAGCAGAACCAATCCTGTTTTGCTATGATTTTGTGTCCTTTGCCAACTGAAATTAACACCAGTGTTGATAATGTGTTCCCTCTGTATCTCCTAAGATGTAGGATTTTGTAGAAGAGATACATGTGCCTAAACCCAATATATTGTAGTAAAATATGCCCGCCTTTCTCCCTAGCAAGGTCACTGATTTGGATGTCTCTCTCATACCTTTCTGCTGACTTTCATGAAACCTGGTATTCTTGATTTACAGGTGTACTTTGCCTGGAATTGAACTTCACCTAGATAGTTGTATTAATGGACTAATTTTAATACAGTAAAAAGTATAGATTAAAGATACTTTTGTGAAGTGTTTATTAACCTTACAATACTTTTAGCATTACTGTTCTTCCTACGTTGCAGGAGATGGAGCAGACCAGAAGTGCTGTAGATGAAGACAGAAAAATGTATCTTCAAGCTGCTATAGTCCGTATCATGAAAGCACGTAAAGTGTTGCGACATAATGCTCTTATTCAGGAGGTAAGATAAAGTCCTCCTCTTAAGCATGATTTGATTAAAATCTTCACGATAGTTGGGTAAAATACCTGGCCACAAAACTCTCCTATATCAAAACTAATACTTCAGTGAAAGTAGTGAGAATTTCATTGGAGTCTACTTTGAACAGCAGTACTGGAGCACTAGCTGGGATCCCTCAATCTTGTAAATGCGTCTCAGCACTAAAGCATTAAGTGCTGCTGTGCTTGCTCTTTCCTGTTGGCCGGCTCTATGCCGATAGCAGTCATATCCTATAAGAATCATTGCCAGAGCTATAGGTTCAACTGAAAACCTGAGTATGGGTATTCTAGGTATAGAATTTCCACAGAAGCACCTAGCCAGTTCAGGCTCTAATCATAAAGTTGGATTTTATTCTAATTCATGGCTTAAATTTTAAAAGCTGTCTCGGTATGTAGACATGTACTTCGTAATCTCCTTTTTCTGTTAAGTGGTACAGTTTTCTAGATTTTTTTCAGATTCTAGATTAATGATCTGTGAACTGTCACAGACTGGCTGGGAAGGAAGTGGTATTTCTTTCATTTCTTCTCCCACTTTCTCATCTGTGCTAGTTGCCTGCCTAATAGTATTTCTTATTCCAACCCAACCTTTACTCCTAACAACCAGTTCCCAGTTTTAGTTTTCTTACCCTTCCAAGACATTAATTCTTCAGACGAATTCATTCTTGTGTCTCCTGAGCCTTGCTGAATAGCCTCAGAGTGGACTGGTAGGAGAAGGAATAACAATTCCTGCTTTGTTGGACCATTTTGAGCATGGATGTGGAGAGGCGTTCAGTCATTTTGAGATCTGCTTTATGTTTTCTATCTTGTGGTGATGGAGGAAGCAGTCTACCACACCCACCATTTAATTTTTATTTCCCCAAAAATATAAGCAGCTACAGAGAGCTTGTAAACCCAGAACTTGCTATGTGAGACATTAAAGGCTTTGGATGTTGAAATAGTGCTTGTACACACATACTCTGAAAGCATATTTGAATATCTAAAAGATGAGGCAGCATAGGTTCTGATTACTTCTCAAAATCATAGAATCATAGAATGGTTAGAGTTGGAAGGGACCCTAAAGGTCATCAAGGTTTCTTGTTACTTAAATCATCCATGCAATTATCACAGAATCACAGAATGGTCGGGTTTGGAAAGGACTTCTGGAGATCATCTCCTCCAAGCCCCCTGCCAAAGCAGAGTTACCTGGAGCAGGCTGGACAGCAACGCAACCAGGCGGGTTTTGAATATCTCCAGAGAAGGAGACTCCACAGCCTCTCTGGACAGCCTGTTCCAGTGCTCCGGCACACTCAAAGGAAAGAAGTTTTTCCTCATGTTGAGATGGAATTTCCTGTGTTCCGGTTTGTGCCTGTTGCCCCTTGTCCTGCCACTGAGCACCACTGAAAAGAGTCTGGCCCCATCCTCTAGACACCCTCCCTTCAGATATTTATAAGCATTGACGAGATCAATTATGATGAAATCCTGTAACAATTTACAGTTTAAACTAGAAAATGATAGGCAAGCCCTGTTTCATCTTTGAAAATACTTTTTTCTCCCTACTTTCAAATTCTTAGAAAAAGTTTTCAAAGTGTACTTTGCTTGAAGCCAGTTTATAAGGGTGGAATAGATTACAAATTTTTATGTTTTGGAAACAAAAAATCCTTTCTAGTTGCTTCTTCCCTTATTTAACTCTAGAGGCACTAACTGACATGCCTCTGCTGCACTTTGCTATTGCAGTACTCTTGCAGAATAGTACAGTCTATTAACATCAGGAACTTTTTCACGTTTTGCAAGAAAGGTAGATATTTTGACTGTTACTCGGTTAGAAACTAAGTAGACAGTAAAGTTGGTGCTCCATTTATCACCAGCCACATCTACCTGTATTGGTTTTTCACCGTAGCTTTTAACTAAATTTATGACGCTTTTGAAAATCATATGCTTTATCATTTAGTCTTTAGTTCCCAGTTTTGAATACAACTTATATCCTAGGTGGATTAGAGCATTTAAAACTGAAGGCTAGGCTTATAAATAATTGATATCTGTGCGGCAGTATAGTGTGGGGACCTCATGTAGCCTTAATTGAGCAATTGTGAAACCTCAAGCGATAAGGTTAAGCAGTACAAAAATCCATTAGGGTTAATTTTTCCTTCTTTTTTCACTCTGAATTAATTTGTGCCAATCTCCGTGCTGCCGCAGCTAAATTTTCGCTGACACTTGAGATTAATTCTTTAAAATGTTAGGTGTCTTCTCTACAGTCTGTGATATAGATGTACCCTTATGCACTTCAGGTTTTAGAGCAAATTGTGGGGAGACAGGTTTTTAAATACTTAATGCTTAAATACAAATATGAAAATCTCATGTTAAGTGGAAATTTTACCTAATTATGGCTGCATTGAGCGCAGTAACTTGTTTTGTTTCATGTTGTATGAATAAGGCCAAACTGCCAGGAGCTTCTGAGTTGAAGATGCTCAGCTTTCTCACTAGACTGACCTTTATTAAAAAATGAATAACCATCACTTCTATTAAACTTTTAGAGTATTCATAACTAACTTCTTGGCTGTCCAACTTCCTTTTTTTTTTTCCCAGCTAACCTTGTAGTAAGACTTGATTTACTGTCAAGAGCCTTCTTATTTCTTAAAATAGTCATTTCTGATATTGTTACTAATTATGGTGATGCATATACATAGTTCTTGTTACTTTTATCATGATGCTTATATACTTAAAAATAATGTATTCACTTAAAATTTCTAGCCTGACTTCTTGAGGAGTAAGAATGAATCTTTTGAAAGGAAATCTGTTTGCTATGAATGGTTAATATTTTCTTACCTCGTTCATATTTTTTTTCTGATATATAAGGGCAGAATTATACTGTTGTTAGAGATATGATTGAAAGACTCCCAGCCTTAGTGTAACTAGCTCTGATTCTAGCAGCTGGACTACAGCACCCCATATTTCATTTAGGGTGAGGCGTCCAGGAAAATACTCAAGGCCCTTTGCTAGACCTATATATGTCAGCCTGCGGGCTTTGCCGAATTGTTCATTGTGTTCAATATGCCCTGATAGCTCCATGCTGCAGTCACTTCCAGGACAAGGTAGCTTTTCCCTTAAAATGAATAAGGTCAGTGGAAGTAGTGGAGGGGAAAGGTCGATGCAGTCATTCCCAGAAAATTTTTTTTATTCTGACCATCAGGTATTTCTAGCCATCCTTCTTATTTTATTATTTTTTATAAAAACGAAACCAAAACACCCCTACCAATACAGAATTCTGTCTTTTGTTCTCTCTGTCCTAAGTAAATATATTAAGTAGGATGATGACAATCAGTTTGAGCATAGGGCTGAAGTTAGGTGAAATCTGAGCAGATCTATTAGCTTGTTAGCACCAAGTTCCTTCTCATTTGTACTGCTGTGGAACATACCAGACCCTTGGCTGCCAGCCCAACAAAACGCGCTCTTTTGAGCTTTTTGTTTGCTTTGCTGGGTGAGTTCTACCTGGTGAGTTCTGTTGGCTCGCAGAGGGCTCCAGCAAGCTCTAGGGCCAGGACAAGGCCAGCCACGAAAAGTTGTAAAGAAAACAGGAAATCCAGCTGAAATAAAAATCACTTTCTTCACAGAATTAATGAGAAACTATGGGCAAAACATTATTGTGACACTTCAGTAGTAAGATCTTTTGTTTGCCTCACCATTGCTAGGAAGTGGAGAGGAGAAAGTAATTTTCTTTGCTGCAGGTTGGCTACAAGAGTAAAATGTGAAAAATTTTCCAAGTTAATAGATCCATATATTCTGTTATTACACACCATTTCCACCTCTTTTCTAGAAGAGAATGAGCAAAACTGAGAACTATTAGGAGACACCTAAAGTTTTACCTACAGCTGCAGTTCCTTCCACAATGCATATATAGATTTGTTTTTACAATAAATAATTTTTTACTGTATGTATTGCAAAGTTCCAGCGTAGCCAGATGGAGCTTGTCAAATTGCAGGGCTGTCTTCAGTGACTGAAGAAAGAGGTTCATCCCGATTGTCTCCAATTATGTAGGAAAGGTCGTCAGCGGTAGGAGGGCTGCATTTACAGCTTCCAGGCAGCTGAGCCTTCCAGGACCAGGTGCAGAGCACCGCATGGCCTGGAACTTAGAGCGCAACACATCCAGCTTGCATCTCATCACAACACCAATAAAGTAGTGTAACTTTACAAAATGGTTACTGCTTTGGCTGTGTCTTTTGTGATGAAAAATGTCAGCTAGGGCTTTTCGGCAAATTTCCTGAAAAAGAAGTGTTGTTTTTTTCTTATAAATTTGATTGTCACTAGAACCTCTGAGGATAAGTTGTATTTTTAATGTATTTAAACTGTGCTATTCAAGAATGAATAAGGTCTTTATAGTCATATTTTTTGGTAATTTGCTATGTACCTGTTTCCATGCCTTCTAAACATGTCTTCATGTTTCAGGTTTCACAAATCTTTATTAAATGAAAATGTCTTCTCTATCCTTTTATGATAACAAAAGTGGTGATGCATACGAAGAAAAATGTGTTCAACTTTAGAGATAGTTTTGAAAAATACGATCAAGTGAAATTTAACCATTCAGAATGGTATAATGTATTATGAAAACTAAGATTAACACATTCTTCATACATTTAATTTTCAAATAAGACTGATGTAATTCAAGAAAAATTTGGGAGTCCATAAACAAAATATTCCAGAACAATGAAAGTACATAAACAGAAGTAAAAGGGACCTTATCTAGGACGAGAAGTCAGTTGGCAGAGCCATCATGGAAAGGCATGTGGTGTTTTACAAAATTTTCACTTTGCTTAAACTGTGACAATAATAAAGTGAAGAAATGTGTTAATATTAGATTAATTTTTAACCTGAATATTTATCTTCATTTGTATTGTGACAAATTAAGCAAGCAAGAGAACTGAAAAGATCTGGTTAACATGCAGGCAAACTAAGCAGTGAGCTGAGCAGTCAGTTTAAGTGTCCTGACAATAATGTATGGAGATGATTTGTCGATTGTTATAAATGAACTATCCCAGGTTTATTTAATACTGTTTTTAAAAGAAAAATATACTGAATTTGCCTTAAAGCCCTTAGCAAATATTTTGTTAGTATTTATAACTGTTGTAAATAACAATAATACAAAAAAATGTATCTTTCTTTTGCAGGTAATTAGCCAATCAAGAGCTAGGTTTAACCCAAGTATCAGCATGATTAAGAAGTGTATTGAAGTTCTGATAGACAAACAGTACATAGAGCGAAGCCAAGCCTCTGCAGACGAGTACAGTTATGTAGCATGATGTCGCTACCCTGCAGGTATGATTGTAAGGAGATCATTGCTGTCACTGTTTGGTGTGTTCCTGTGGGAAGAGGCAGGCCTGTGCCTCCATAATTGGTCACTTGGCAGCCCCTGTTTTTCTGCTGTTTACAACATCACCAGTGCCATGTCATGAGCGTCAATGAAAATGCCTATAGATATTTCAAGCTCATGTCATTATGACATTTCTTAAAACTTTACTAAAAGAATGAGTGAAGTATTGCTGAAATGTGGAAAATTGGTTGGGTACCATGCTTTTTTTTTTTTCTCCCCTTTCACGTTTGCAGTTGATGTTTTTTAATGTATCTTAAGACAAAGTAAAAAGAAAACCTAAATATTGTAATATGACAGATAACCTAATAATTGTATCTACATTAAAATGTAAAAAAAAAAAATGACGAACATGATACTGCTGCTTGTCAAATAAAAAAAATAAAGTTATATAACGTGTCTTGAATGATTGCAGAAATGGATATAGCATTAATGTCTGTAAATATTATTCAGACCTAGAAGAGTAAAAATAATTTGTTTGGGTTTTGGATAACCTCAGAAGTAGATCTGACGTAAGAACAAATTTATATAAAACAATTCCAGGTATGTTATGTTTGATGTGATTATAAAAAAATATTTATGGTTAAGTGCACATCTTGTTTTCTTGAGATTAGGCTAGCTTACATTCTTAGTGCCTGAAGGCCTACTCTGTGTCTGGTAATCTCACACTGTAGCAATACGTTACAAGAGAAAATAAACAGACATTTGAGGGGATTTAAGTAGCGTAGTTCACAAAGAGTTAGGAATGGTTATCACGAACATCAAAGATACAATTCAGTGGCTTGTGAAAACACCCTATTAATGGGAAGGAATATAGCAGACTGGTAATTGAAAAATGTTGTTTCCCTAATGCATTGGGTAGGAACACTACATGGATAGGTACCTGTATTTGTTTCCACATAAGCCCATACTGGTTTTTTTCTTGTTTTCCCTCTTAACTCACATGGTTGTATTTATCATATTTTGTTTTCCTTTGCCTCAACTAGATTTTTAGCTGTTTGGGTGGAACAAGAAATCCATGGGCTATTTCATGTCCTGAGTTGTTTATCAGGGGTGGCATGGTGACTGTTCACTCTCACATAAGCAAAGTATAATTTTAAAAGACACTAACTCTACCACTGGAAATAATTGGAGTTTAAGAGCATTAAAAGTGTGAACACACTGAATGCCTGCTGCAGAAAAGAGCTTCCTTATGACTATGCCTGCAATTACCATTGACAGGATAAATATTAAGTTAGCTTTAAATGTTCTATTTTTGCCAAATTTTATTTGTGTGCATATAAAAAATATATATACATAGATACGTATTATTTGCAATATTTTTTTAGATTGCATGATATTTCATCACCTACTCAAAGTCCACAGATCAAGAATTAATTTTCAAGGAAAAAACCCTTTGAGGGGAGCTTTTTGCTTCTTTTTTGTTTCTCTAGTTCTTCACTGTATGAAAGGTTTCTCTCCCGATTGTTGCTGTCTCTTATTTCTTAAGTGGCATCGCATTCATATGTCATCTGGAGGGTACAGTAAACTTTCTATAGTTTACTAGGAAATGCATCAAGAAATGGTAATGTTTTCCTTGTGTGGATTTTGCTGAGGGTGAATAAAGGGCAGTAAAGAATGAAGGGCACTAAACACTTCTATATTCGTGGTATTTTATCCCATTACACTAAGATCTAGGGGTTTTTTTAATGGATTTATGTCTTAAAGAAGTGATTTATTTTTTTTTTAACTGATTGTAATGTGGTGCAGTAGGTTGTTGTCTAAAGTGGTAGCTCAGAGTTGTGTTGTGTGTTGGGAGACAGCACAGGTGCTTATAGTGTCACTAAGTGTAGTAAACAGGAGACACATTAGCATAGATTTTTGACTGGAGTGACTTTTAATCTGTTTCAGTATGAAACATTTCTGTGCTTTATAAAAAGTAATTCATTACTACTTATGACAAAAAATAGAATAGAGGAATATTTTATGTGACAACAGAAAAAATATTGCCTGAACATTGAATCATCAGATCCTTTCTCCAGAAAACAAACTAACAGTGACGCCAAAGCTTCTGGAAAGAAATGTGGTTTATCTTGTAACTTGTGTATGAGTCAAGAGATTTTTAAGCTTGTTTCTTCATAAAAGGGTTAATAAAAGCTTTATTTAAATATAGATTGCAGTAGCAAAATTTTAAGACTGAGTTTGAAAAAGCCTTAACAAATTGATTTTCAGAATGCTTCATAGACAAAGCAAAAACTTTGCTGTTCTAGCCCAAACGTGTAAGGTTTTAGCATTACCTTATCTCTGAATTTTTGCATACCTAAAACATCAAAAGTAGTATTTTGTTTTTTAGATAAGCATGCTGCTGAGTTGAGACATGTTTAGTGAGTTAAAAACATTCATATATTTCAGCACAGTTGGCATCCCCAGACAATGTCTTTCATAATTATACACAAACTCAGTCTTTTCAGTGCCTCTTGGGAAACACGGCTATAGCTGGGAAACGTTTTGAATTCTATTTTATAACTCACACCTTCCCCCTAAGGGGAAAAAGTAGTGCAAAGATTGAGCCCTCTGTAGCTGGGTTAGGTCACTGAAGTCATTGCTAGCACACAGCGGTGCAGCTTGTGGTGTAGCGCTACAGCCTGGCAACTCAATACAACTGACAAGTGTCATTTCACAATACAAAGTGCTAAAAGGTATTAATAGGGGGGTGAGGGGAGCAAATTATAAAAAGAGAAGACATCGAAAAATGCCGTGTGCTTTTAATTGTTCAATAGAAGGATCTGGTATAACTGTACAGATTTTTTTTATTTGTTATAACACTGTTAACATGTATGACCTGATAGTTTATTGGGAGCCATACAGCTGAGTTTGGAAACATGATTTCATGTATCTCATAGATTTCTAATACCAAAATGCATTTTACCTCTAGTATTGAGTGTTATTGATAATTCTTATGCCAATTGAAAATGTATTTCTATGATGTTTTAATTTGTCTTCAGATTGATTATCTTACTCTAGGGAAGAAAAATGTGTACCTGTATTTCAGTGTGCTCGTACATACAGGGCTGCTAGAGCTATGAAAGGTACTTAAATCACTACAACATGAGAAAACAGTTTCAAAGCGGAGACCATCATTACTTTTTAAGAAACTTTTCAATGAACACATCACTTTTCCAAATAAGGAGCAGATTACAGAAACCGGTCAATAGATAAATACATTTTATAAGCTGATATCTTTCATCTATGCTTAGAAAACCATTTCTTATCTTTAAAGTTAATTTTAAAAGCAAATCTCACAACATAGTATTGATTCTTGAGCAGAATAAATAATTTGTACCCTAGGGCAAATATGTTAGGACTGTCCATGCTTTACAAATACAGTAAATACCTAGAGTTAATTAATCTAAGGTATTATGATCTATGAAAGCATATTCTCCAGAAACAATTGTTCCTCCACTGAGTGTTTTCTCTTATTACAAATATGAAGTTACCTTACTTGCTTATGGTAAGTTGTACTGCACTTCCTACCTGATAACAAGAGTTTTTGCAAGTTTCCAGGCAAAAGAAGAGGAAGGATCAAAACACTGTTTGGGTATAACAATTTTAAGGCAATGCAAGACTGCTAAACACAAGTGTGTGTGTGGTTTTAAAGAGGGAGGGTGAACAAATATGATAGTAAAAGTAACCAGATGTGTGTAGCTTGGATGTGCATTTCTTATTGTCTCTCTGTTCTGTGGAATTAGTAATTGCACCAATAAGGGAAGAAAATAACAACCAGCAAAAGGAAAGAGGAAGATGAGGAAGGCTGGTCAGTTGGCCTCCCTTTTGGAAGTATTGGACTTGTATTTTTGTGGTCTTTATTTTTGAATAGTTTAAACATGCCTGTGTTAATTAACAAGATTACTGTTCAGTTTAGTATTGCTTGTCATACATTTGAGGAAGAAGTGTGCCAAAGTATTCAAAGCAGCAATGCATTTGACATAGCCACGTGTTGGTGCTGCTCCCATCAACCCTCCCAGGAGCATGCATCAGGAAGACCTGAAAGCTCCCTTAATCGCCCCAGTAAGTCCAGTCTTCATATGTAGCTGAGAAGTGAAGGACTCCTCCTATGCCTGAGAAGTAGTACAGAGCAAGTCAAAAGGTACTTTACTTGCTTCTAAAACAGTTCTAGTAGTTTAGGGAATTACTTCCACCATTCATTTCCACGCCCTCCTTATGACCCTTGCGACTGAAGGTTGCCTACAGTGATTTAAGCAGAACTCAAATGCCCTCTTGGTTGGTTGCTTTGGCTGGAGTAATGAACAGCTTGCATTAACATCTCGTAAGTCCCTCTTGCTCAGCTGGGGGAGGGAGTGGGTGTGTGCATTACTAGTCTATTACCATATCAAGTAAAGACTTTACACTTGAGCCACTGATGAACTTGCTGTATATGAAGTCTTTCTAGAGCTTCTGGACTACCCAGAAATCTCCTCTAGTATTTTATACCAAGGAGGACTACACTACTTTTGTGTGTCCTTCCGTCCACTCTTCCATTGAGATAAATAAAATCATACACTGGTGTTGGTATAAATATAGCTCTCCTAATCTTCTCTGATGTAGTGTTACATGCCAGGAACAGAAAACCATGTATTTTGGGACTACAGAAAGTAAAGTAGAATGGACGAAACATTTCCCAATGTCTGTATAGCCAAAGCATCAGTTCTTTCATTCTGACTCGTATCCAACCCAGTGTTTGATATGTTAATGTTTACAGGAGCAGTGGATACGTAAGGAGATTGTTTAGGTGTGTTTTCATCTGAAAGAGGCCTTTTTCTTAGCGTAATCATTGTATGGTAAACACTGGCATTATCACCTTTTGGTGGAAGCTGGTGGTTCTGATGTATGTCAGACTTTTTTTCCAGCAGCTGTGCAGGGTAGCGCTGCAGTTGCCAACAGTTATTAGAGAGGAGTGGTTTGAGGACAGTTTTGAAACTCAGCAGGTTGCTGTTGCCTGTTTTTGAGTGTTGATTCTGTATCTGTAACTTACTAGGAATATATGATAAAAAGGGTAACACTTCTCCGGTAGTTTTTCAAGTTGTGCTGAACAGTTTCAATTTGGTTCCATAAGACATGCTTGGGCTGTTTTCTTAAAAACTGTATGCATGTGTCCATTTTCCTTTCTTCTTTCCAGCCACCAGCTTAATAGAATTTATGGTCATCAAAACTTGAATTTAAGAGATTAAGAAAAGAATAATCTGAAACTCATGAAACTCTTACTTGCTTCCCAAGGCTTTTTGTGTACTTTTCACTGCAATATTCAAGGGACTAAAAAACATTAATTGGGACAAGGGATCTGTAGCTTAGTCATGAAGCTGTTCCTGTGGGAGCTGGGGCTGTGGGTTCCAGGCGGTGGGGTGGCACGCTGAAGATGAGCTGCTTCTCAGGGCAGGAGGAAAGCCCAAGTGGCCAGAATTCTGTATGCAAACTCCATCCTCTGTGTTTATTGATGCCCATAATAGATTTAAGTGATAGCTAGTAATCTGATTACTGGTAACGAATGAGTATGTGAACATTTAAGTTTAGGGTCCATCTCACATCTGGGGACTCGGAGTTGAAAATTAGGCTTTCAGGACTACCATTTTGTATGTGCACATATGTTCTGCCCTGCTCCCATCTGCAGCTGTGACAGTGAGTCATCTGAATCTCACCTGTAGCCTCATCCCAGTGATTCCAGGTGAAATTCTCTCTCCCTTCCCCCGAGAGGGTTTCTGCTGCCACATGTTTCAGTGAACCTGTAATGGTGTATCTAAGCCTTGCTGTAGCCACAAATTGAAGGGAATAGACATACACCCACAAAGCATGTGCTGCTTAAAATCTGAGTCATGACTGTGAATCAGAGATGTGCCCGTTGGCAGCTGGTGAAAGAAATTTGGGAAGATGTAACACTCCTGTTGAGAACAACAGTAGTTTCATTTTGGGCTAAGGAAAGCTTCCATCTGCACGAAAGTAGACTCCAGCCTTAAGAAACCTCTATCCATTGAGAAGATGCCACAAATTAATAACTGACATCCTTTTTTTTTTTTTTTTTAGGGACTTGCTTTAGTGATGCTTTTTGTCAGTGTTAGGCTGATGGTTGGATTCGATCTGAAGAGTGCCTTCCAACCTAGACAATTCTGTGATTCTACAATTTTTGAGTAATCAAGAAATTACACTGTCTGTTCCTCAGCCCTGTTTCCTCAAGGCAGTAGCCTTGCCTGTTTTGGATGCCCTCCCTCTTTCAGAGCACTAGACATTTAATTTTTAAAAATGTGTATTTTAAAAGACATTTATATTGTTTGACAGATGGGATGGAAGAGAAATGGAGCTTGTGTCACTGAGTGAGGCTGGTATTAACTTAGTGGAAAGGGGCAAGTGGGGACAAGTATTTGGGTCCTGGGTGACAGCTTGGCAGTTGGGGCAAAAGAGTGTGGGGTTTTGCATGGGGACTGACAGACCCTCTTTATTCTTTCCCACACCCAGGCACAGCCTTTGAAATGCAGAGCTGGAATATCTGCCTGCTGACAGGCAGAGCTGGAATATCTGCTCCTGCCCTTCCTGGTGCAGCTCCCGCTGAGCGTAAGGGCTCCGTGTCTGGACAAGCCTTGCTTTGCCAACCCCTTCACAGGGGAAGGCAGCGCCGTCGCCCGCTCGCAGGGGAGGAGGTGGTGTGAGGGGTGGGAGGCTCCCACACTGTGAGAGCTGGCATGGCATGGCCGTGGGGGTTTACAGGTGGCAAAGGAGGGGGTCAGCTGCGTGGACTTACTTCTAGGCACAAAGATCATAAATTACCTATAAAAATGCCAAGAAGCATGCAATAAAGTTCTTAATAGTGTATTATCTGAGGTGGCTCAGGAAACTGTAGGTTATGTGGGTCATATGCAATGACAAAGATGAAAATATGACAGGTAAAATAGCTGCTTTATGCTCAGATTTGCTTTTTCCTTTTTTTTTTTTTTTTCTGGTTTATAAGTCCTTTTGTAAAATAAAATACAGACTTTGGAAAAGCAGATCTTCAGGAAATTTTTGGAGGGCTTTGTGTGGGGTGTTTAAGTCACAATTCCCACTGATGCAGACTCTCTAGGCTTTGCATCTTCCACGATTTCCTTCCACGCTCTCTGAAACACCCGTGGTGCTGGTCCACGCCTGTGGCAGGGGTTGGCTGGCTGAGCTCCCGGCACAGGGAAGCTGTTTCTCTTTGCAGGGGCTGTTCTTGCCATGTACACACCTTCTCGCTGCCTCGAGCTCTTCTTTCTTGCCCCATGCCCTGTTAGGCTTTGTTACCTGGCTAGTACGGTTTGTATGTGGCGATCACATACAAAAGTGCCATATACATAGTTCCTTAAAACTTATTTTTTAAAATCTGTGCTTATGAAGGTACGTCACAAGTTTCTATCTCAATGTCTGCTCCTGTAAGAAGCAGTTTGGCCTGCCTTTCCTCAGAATGTGATTTTGTAACTGTCATACTCACGAGAGCTCTGGAATACTTACACCAGGTTCTCTTCATGAGTTCGCTGTTGGTCATGGCTGGTTTTAACACCAATTATAAAACTAAAAATCACATTAAATCCTGTCCACGCAGACTAAAGTTTTGATAACACTCTTACAGAGCACTGCAAACCATCAATTAGCGCTAGGGAGTAATATTTTGAAATAACATTTGGGGGGTTATTTTGTTCATTTTTATGCGTGTAAAATGCTTGTGAAAACCTTCGCTCAGCTACATACTAGTCAGAGTATGGACAACATAAATTCAAACTCATTTTCAAGCCATCTTCAGCAGGAAGCATCTGTGACAGGATGTCATCATGTTCATCCTCTGCTGGAGGCTACAGAGACTCTCGGGAGATTTTGTGAGTAGTTGTGTTCAATAACAACTGCTCTAAAATCGCTGTTTGTTGGAGAAGCTGCAGCATGGAAAGGAGAGATCCTCACACCGTTTTGGTTTCGCACAATGGGATTGTTAATTTCTTTACTGAACAGAATCATTGGCTGATTAGGAAGATTTGGGAAGGTGGCAGAAAGCTATCGAATGTGCTGTTGCCTTCAGTGGGTGTTTCTCATCTTCCCTGAAGCCACTCGTACAATGTGATTCCCCTGCCAGCTCTGCAGCAGCATTACTCCCGTGATTTAATTGCGGCTGTGTGGAAACATGGGTGCTTTCCTTAAAAGGTGTTGCTGCAGCAGAATCTCTGCTGTCATTATGGACTCTCCAGCCTTAATGACTGCGACAATACATTCCTCTGAAAAGGTCCGATATTGGGAAGACAAATACGAAGAAGTGAAAGCGTATTGGCCTCTCCTTTGTTAGCAGGAAGGTATTTGGGGTGCATGAGCCTGTTGTTGGAGCGGAGGCTCCGCGGCAGCCTTCTGCCGGCAGAGGTAGCTGCGGCCGCTGAACTGGGCAGCGCTGGCCGTTCCCTCCTGCCCTCGCCAGGTCCTCTCACACTGGCTTCTGCGAGGCTGCCAGGAGTCAGCGGGTCCCAAGGCCAGTTTCCCGCAGCAGCCGTCTCTCCTTAACAGTATGTTTTAGGAGAGGAAATACTCTCCACTGCGGAGCCGTATTTAGCAGGTGCTTTAGCAAGGCGAGCTATGTGCGGGGTCCAGCGAGAACAGGAGAGCTTAGAGGACACAGGACATAAAGAAACAGAATGAAACTTGTGCACGCACGCTTGGGAAGAGAGGGTCCAGCTGGTGCCATGCTCTTCTGATTTTGGGGGTGGGACTGAAAGTTAGGACCCTGCTGGGATGTGTTTCTGCTGTGACAGCTGCAACCTTTTAGCAAATTTGGGTGGGAGGGTAAAAAGGGGAAGATGTTTTGCATCTCAAACAAATGCCTTTGCTGGGCAAGGATTCTACGTTTTGCAGAAAAATGTACCTTGCTTTTCCACTAGAATCCTTCTGGGTGGAGATGCTGGTGTTCTTGTAGGAAGAGGAGGCTTGGGGAGCACTCAGCTTTTGAAGGGTATTGATCATTCTCTTGCCAAGAGAAAGAGGGAGAGAGGAGGACTGAGAAACAAGGCGGGTGTGAAGCTGTTCACAGCCAAATCACTGCTACAGTGGAAGGGCTCTAGAAAGGTGGGTAAAGATGGAGTCTGGGGGTTTAAGGGTGTATGAAATAGAGGAGTAGAGAGATGCAGAGCTAGCAGTACAGAAGTGCTTGCTGTGGATTGATGTGTGGTGCACCAGTTTTGTCTAGGGTGGGAGAAACCCTAACCTACAGTTAGGGCAGTTTGTAAGCACAAGTACAGGTATCAAATGAGAAACTTCACGTTTGACTCCCTGTCATTTACTATTCTCTTAATACTCTCTTTGAGTTCCCATCAGCTGCTTCCTCAACCCCAAACCTCCTTCCTTTGAATTTTGAGTGGAGTATCTGATGGTGCGAGTTTTTAAAGCCTTGTTGAAAACAAAGGGCTCCTCAGTTGCGAATGCTTCAGGTGCGTGAAATGTGGGATCTAAGCTTGATTTGGGGAAGAAGCTAGAAATAGGGAAAGCAATGAGACTTCCAGGTGCAGATACCAAACTTTATTTCCAAACGTCTTGAAATGGGTTAGCAGTGCTGTATGTGAGTCCTGGGCGGGCGGGAGAGAATGGGAGAAGCCCCGAAGCAGAGGAACAGACCGGGAATGGAGCCAAGGAATCTATACCTGCCTTACCATTTCAAACAGGCTACAATTAATCATCATGGGGGGAGGAAGATGTGACAGTAGAAAAGAGATATCATAAATCCTGTCCTTAGGAGGCTAGTGCTGCATTGCTTAATGCCTCCTTATTGTTTTGAGGTTCCTGTCTGAAAGCTGTTTGCTTTTTCTTTAATGCCTTTATGGGTTTGGGGTTTTATTCATATTATTGTGACAGAAGCAGATATTAAGAAAGAATTTTTAGATGTCTGGATCTAGTAATCTTGTTGGAATACACAGGATAACCTTGTGGTGAGAAAACTCTCAGAGGTTTTAACCGTTTGTGTTACAGAATACTTGTTTTCATATTCGTCTGCATTTCCCACACACCAGCTGAAGTAGCTTTCAGCATGTTGAAAGTCAGCATGGTAACGCATATTTACCAATATCTGCACAAAACCAGCTTAGCTACAGGATTCCTGCTTGTATGAAGGAGGGATTGAATCGAGTGTGGTTAGGCAGTGGGTGTCTTTGGTGGCATTGCGAGCCTTTTGTGTGTAAAGTTCAGGTAGAACATCAGCTATATATTTTGCAAACTTTTGTTTTGTTTTTGCTAAGCGGAGGAAATATGATTTTAATGCTGTCAGATAATACCCATGTTCATAAAATGTTAATCCTTGAGATCTAAAGTAGAAAATAAGTTACAACTTTTGAAATTAAATAAAATAGAAAATCCATTTAGTCAAGATGCTTGTTTTTCAAACTTAATAAAAAAAAATGTTTCTTCCAAACATTCATTAATGTAGTCCCACTAGACTAAAGTTCAGATATTACTGATAAGTTCTGGAGTTGCCTATGGCCAGTTAATTATCCATTATGTTTTTTAGGTAAAAGTAATTATTGTGTCAGAACACTTAGTTTCAGGTTTTGACTGTGGATTGCCCTTTTCCCTTTGACAACCCTTTCGGTGAAGAAACTTTTCCGAATATCCATCCCAAACCTCCCCTGGTGCAACTTGAGGCCCTTCCTCTTGTCTTGTTACTTAGGAGAAGAGACTGACCCCCACCTTGCTACAACATCCTTTCAGATGGAGAAAAGGAGAACCAAGAAGGGATCTGGCTTGGTGGGATTGTCACTCATGTAGAAGCAGGGAGGCCTGAATGCACACTTTGGCTACCAGATGATCTTTTGCTCCACTTGAAACAGACCTTGAAGAAACCATAGAATCATTTATGGTGGAAAAGTTCTTTAAGATCATTAAGTCCAACTGTAAACTCAACACTTCCAAGTCCACCACTAAAACCCAGGAACATGCTGGGACTAAGTTCCTGTGGGACTAAGGAATTTTGGGTACACACCGTGGTGTGCAGTGCTGCGGATCTGGAGAAATGTGGAGACACATCTGGGAGCAGAAGCCAAGACTTGCCCCAAGTAGCCAAGAAATGAGAGTGTGCTTTCTATCTGGCCTGGTGGGGCCCTGAGTTCATTTGTGCTCGGCAGTGTGGCTTCAGTAGCAGGAGTGGAGAGGGCTCAGTCCCAGATGAACTTTTAGCCTGGTGCCCCTAAAGGGCTGCGTTGAATTACCTCAGGCTCAGTGTAGGGAACTGAGCCTGTGTCTTCTCCTTTCTGGGTGTATGATCTAACCACCAGGCTATTAAGTAAATGGAGTAGGTGAAAAGGTTTCTGGCTTCCTTTGGCTGTATTTTAAAAGGAAGTGTCTGCCACCAGTGCATTTTGTAGGGTTCCTAATCTTCTGTGCTCTGAAAACACCTTTCAGACCGAGACCCTTAGGGGACTTGAGCAGATTCTGGAGGCTGCTCAGGCTGCAGAGCTGAGCTGTTCAGCCCTGCTGAGACTGAGGCAGTTCTGGGCACGCACAGAGGTGAGACACCACCTCTCCGGAACATCAGAAAATCAAAAAAATGAAGATGCCTCTTTGTATGAACTTTCAGGATCACAATTTTTGTCACTATTGAACTTGGCTTGATGATATGGCATGATATTTTGATTTTGAATAAACCTTGGCCTAATAAAGTCAATCCCCATCTCTGAGAAGCAGAGATTTATTATTTTGTTGTTGTTGTTTTGAAAACATGTGGCAAAGGTCTTGAACAAATTTTCATGGGCAACCTCCACGGTTGGATTAGTGCCCTCATTCAGTCAGAGTGTGCAAAATACAAACCCTAGGCAGAGCTAAACTACAGAGTGGAGGAGATTTTGACAATGCTAAATAGAGTGAAAGCACCGGGGAAAAAATATCTGAAATCCTCTTATATGATTATTAAAACAAAAACACACACACATGAAACCAGCAAAGTCTTAGGCTGGGGTGACACAGGGAGCTGGCAGGAGAACAGCCCGTTCTAGTTGGATGCCTTGTTTGGTGTTAGTTGGAAGCTGTAACAAAGCAAATATTTCAGGACTCCTTGTAGGTCTCTGGGCATGAGCTGGCCATGAGCTGGCCATGAGCACATTGGCTGCTTTCTCCTTCCACAGCACTGCTGGCCCTGGCTACCTGGGGGCTCCTCGCACTGCCCCTCTCTAGTCACGCGTTCTCTCTTTTCTCCCTTCACGTTTCTAAGAAACTTCATGCTTGTTTCTTCTTCCCAACCCTCGTCCGCTGAACTTCTCAGCCTTTCCACCCAAACACACTTTTCCGTCTACAATTGTACCCATGTCTGTGCTTTGGATTCCGCTGAATTATCATACCGTCTGGTGCACCTTGTTTGCTCACACTGGCCGTCTCTGCCTGTGTGCATTTAGCCCTACCAAGAGACAATGGTACGTGCATCGTCGCTAGAGTCTAGTCTATGCATTAATGCAAACTTTTAGAAATAGATGAAAAATCTTAAGGAGAGCAACCTCACCTTCTGGCTTCTTTCTTGAGCAGCCATTCAATGACACCTGCATCCCTCTTCAGCAGAAGTGATAACATTAATAACAGTAGGTCCCCCAGTAGGAGACTCGATTGATGGAGTTATATGATGCTGTCTGAGCACACGTGGTTGGACAGCACAGTTTATATTTCAGGCTGTTCCAATTAGTGTTAATTTCCTTTCCGCTGCCATGTATGGAACCTTACAGGTGAGGAATGACTTTAATTATGGGTAAATTGCATCTAGTTCACGGGGCTGAGGCCAGGGATTATACTCAGAAGACATAATGAAATAAACATGCATAAAATTACATGAGAAAATGAAAACCTGTGTGAGAGGAGCTGAAGGGAAAGCGGAGAGAATGAAGCTGAATGGCAGACTGAACACCATTACATTTGCCAGGCCAGGTTCATCGCGCTCTCTTCCCCAAAAGGAAACACTAAGTAGATGAGAGAATTTGGCCTACAGGCTTTAATCCAAGAATTTATTAGGCAAATCACAAAGATGTGATAAGAAAAAAGTACCGGATGCTGCAATATGAACAGCTTTGCTCTGCCAGGTACTTGCTGGTGGCAACTCCTGAGTGTCTTTAGTCCTCAGGATATTTCCATTTACAGAAAGAAGCCGTGGTGGCTGCCCTAGCACCTGGAGAAGTGGCAATGAGTCAGGCTTGGCCTCTAGTATTGGCTGCCAGCACGCAAAAAAGAACCCAGAAAACAAGTATGTTAGTTCTTGCTGCATATGAAGACTCCACGGTGGTACCTGAACCCATCCTGTTCCTGGAGCTACTGGTAAGATGACGTTGAGGTGAGCTGAAGCTCCCTCCCTGGTGTAGCTGCCGGTAGGATTTCCTCCCAGCAGTGCAGCCTCGGCTGGAAGTAGGGGATGGCTGGGTGAGCCTGAAGGAACTTGTAGCTGAATGTGAGGAAAACCTTCCTTACTGTGGTTTCTAACAAACTACCCAACAGCATCCCAACATTTTGGGGTACTTAAAATAGAATGTAACAAACAGTAAAAAATACAACTTGGAGAAGCTTTTGGCAAGTGTAGAGTTCAGTGAACTAGAAGACCTCCACTATTTATGATTTCTTTTGACTGAGATGTTGGGGGAGAACATCCATAGAGCTCCAAGGAGCTTTGTTTACAGAAATTTACAGAAATTAAATACAACAAGATAAAAAAGAAATTAGATTATTTGTTTTAAATAAAATTAACACTTGTTTCTGTCTCTCTAAACAAGCTGCAGAATAGTTGCAGTTGTTTTATGGCACTCAATTATTTTCTAAATCTCTGCTGAAAGCAAGGGCCTTCTCCTTTAATGCTTTAGGTTTTGTCTTACTGAGCAGGCAGTTTATAATCATAAGCAGTTTTTCATTTAATAACAAACTTCGAAACTTCATGTACAGAAATTGTTAACATTTGTATTTGTTGAATTAGTATTTCCTTTTATCTGGATAAAATTCCCACTATTTTAGCAGCATATATAATCCTTTTTTGATGTTATGGGATGTCTAACTTTAGAAGTCTACAGTGTGAAATGTTTACACCTGAGCTACTCATCTTCTGTTCCTGTGTAGTCAATAGCAAAAAGTTGGTCCTTTGTGGTTTCCTCTGAGCTATTCTGGCTCCTGTCAGAGAAATGCTCCAGAGATGCTGCTGACTCTATTGCCTGGAGCTCTGCCAACTGTGAGAGCAATTTTGAATGATGAGGTTACTCTTATGTAGGTGAGTCCTGTGCTAGGAGCTTGGCCGTAAGGAATGCCATGAGGGAGAACCAAAGCTGGGCCCAAAACGTGGTAGGAAAAGACCTTACAATTTCTCTTTCCTGAATTCAGGAATGTTCAGGGCTTGAACAAGACCCGGGAGCCACTGTGGGAAATGAATCCACTCAGGATGCTGTACAAAGAGGGTACTTATTGCATCTGACTTTGGTCAGGGAGGTTGGACGTGTAGGAAGAGAACGCTGAGCTGACAGATGGAACCTCTTCCTCCTAGGGCTAAAGTCAGTAATCCTTCATGCAGCTCAGGCTAGTGGTGCCTCCGTTACCGCAAGATAAAGCTCTGTTCTTTGAGCTAATGGAATAATGCAATTAGGACGAGGCAGAACTGATAAACTCTTATCCTTTAAAGAGCTGGTTGTTAAAAAAGTGACACCCGCTGTGCCAGGCTCGGAGTAGCCACGCTTGGACAATCTGCCTGACCAAGCTTTGCTGTGCTGGGGGGCCACCATATCGTACCTGCCCAGGCTCAGGAGTAGGAAGGAGTTTTGCAGACAGAAATTAGGGAAGAGGTGGGAGCAGAGGAGAGCATGATAAAGGTCACAGGCATGCATGGCGTGGAAATGACAAGTAGGGATTACATTCATTGCATCTTTTGTACAAGAACAATTGGACATCAAATGAAGCTAGCAAGGGACAGACTAAAAGCAATAAATAATAACATGGAGTTTCATAGAATGGGTAATTGAGTCTTTAGACTTTGCCTAAAGGCCGTTGTGACTGCCAAAAGTGTTTGTGCCTCAAGAGGAGGCTGGACACGTTCATGGAAATCTGTTAAGGGCTACTAATACCAAAGAGGCCACATCCAACCCAAGAAGTCCCTGGAAATGGCTGGAGACAGGGAGAATATTGGCAGAAGTACAACATGTTCTTGCACTGTTCTTATACTCTGATCTGGGCTAATGCTTAAGAAGAGAAGATACTGGGTTAGAGGCACCGTAGTGCTGACTTTTGCAACCACTCTGAAGAGTTCTTTCACCTCCAGAAAACCATTTAATCTTCTTTAAGTTGGTAGCTTTTTTTCCAGAACAACCTTGCATGTTCCTCATAGGATAGAACCATGTTTTCTTTTCCTGTCATGTTATAATAATGATTTGTTTTGTTGGCTTTACTCATATTTATTTTTAAAATGAGATATTCATCTCACGGGAACAAAACTAATGAAAAAAACCCTTTATTCATGCCAAAGCACTTCTGGGAGATCTGTTTTTCTGCTTTAGAAGACGCAACAGTAAATTTAACTTGCTGAGGTCAGACTTTCATCCTGCTTTCCAAAATAAGCTACAAAGCTGTTTCTGTTTCTTTTTAAATTATTTAAAATGATCTCGGAAGACTTTTGGTATTTATAATTATGAGTTTGTCCTAAAAGCTGATGAGCAGCAACTCCAAGAGTGCACTGACATGCACTATCATGCCTTGAATTAATGGCACAGAACATGCAAGACCTTCATTGTGGAAAGTGCAAAGAATGACAATGGGTATAATAAATTCAAGAAATATTTTATTTTTAGTTGTTAATTTAAGACAATAGGAAAATACTTGAAAATGTACGTTTAATGTTCCTCAATTTTCTGAGGGTTTTGTTTGGTTTTTTTAACCCTCAGGTGACGTGTGAGTTGCCATTAATCATGAAGAAGCACAGATAGCTCAGGATTGAAAGTAAATGAAGGTTCTTTGCTTTTATGATCAGGAGCTCTAGATACAGAGGCTGATGCAAATCTGCCATGGGTATAGGATCTAATTAGGAAAGTTGGTACCTAGAGGCACTGCTTACTTTTCTATTCCCCATCCAAAGGGAAGTTCCCTGGTACAGTGCATTTTACTTTTATCTGCTCTAAAGAGAGCAACTTTGCTTCTCTCTCCCTTTTATGTCAACCTGGATTAATAACAGTGAGGCAGGTGAGAGCGACCCTGATGCCCAACTGACCAGCTGTGTGTCTGCCAAAAGCAACGTGGGCATCGACAGCCTCCAGCTTTCTGTCCTGCCTATTGGGACTCCTGTTGTTGTCTCCGATGAGGAAAGCAACATGATGGAGCGTAGAGATGGCTGTAGGCTCATGGCAAGTGAGGGCTGCTAGCACGGCTAAAGCACGCTGCCCAGGCTGAAGGAAGAGTCTATCCAATCAGTATCATTAGTCTGCTTCCACTGCGGGAAGAGCTGAGTTGGAAGATCTGGTTTTAATATTCCTGAATATGCTGTGTAGTTGTAATTATGCAACTACAATTGCATAAGCCTCGGCAACTCCCTCAAAAACAAACTGTTTTTGAATGTTCAGATTTAAACCCACGTCACAGGGATGTTGGGTGCTCACAGAAAGCACTGCAGTCCCTGGGATGTATATTTTAGACATGCAAATGCTCTAAAAAGTGCAAAATTCACTGACAAGTGAGATGCTCAGAATCTCTGCTCGGGAATCTAAAAATTAGCATACTCTCAGCAGTTTTGGCCTTCATCTTCCTCTGCTTCATGTGCTTACTGTGAAATAGGATAATGGTATCAGCTCAATTCAGGGTTATAGAGAAGAAAAGCACTGAGATGCTGTAGTAAAATTTTCATTAAAATTTGCATAAATAAATGGCTAATATTGCACCTGCTGCAAAGGCTGGGTAGTGCACTGTCAGTAAGGCTTGGGACTACATAGTGAATATCTATTTAGTGAGTCAATAAGCACTCAATGCAGCAGGAATCCCGTGACAAGAGAACCGTGTCATGCAATCTCAGCGTTTGTCTTTTTTTTTGTGATGGTGCAGCTACGTTTTCTCTTCTCTTCTGTCGCCTTTACAGAATGTAGATTGGACAGGCATTTGAAAATGGCACCTTAAAAAAGGCACCGTCTTTCCCGTGCACATGCATGTGCAGAGGGCTTTGCTCAGTGAAGCCTTTAGGGATTTTAAATACCTGTTTAATGGGAATGATGGAGCTCATAGCATTGCAATGGTAACGCGTTGCTTTTAGCAGCAAGGGGGGCTGTATAAATGCTTAGGGAGCATAAGTACGATCCAAATCAGAAAGAAATAAACCACATAAAGCTAACCCAAACATTACTTGTTATGAGTTAGAAGTTATCTTTGAAGACTGCCATGAGCCTATGTCCTCGGCAGCAGGTAATGTCAGTGATAACAAATACCTTGAGAAATTACCCCCGTGTAAGAGTTCAGAAGGGTGTATGTGCTAAACTCTGTTATGTTATTACCTGCTATCACTTTTCTATGCTTACTCCCACAGGTAATGTTATATTACTCAGTCTGAAAGTCAGGGAAGGAGCAGCAAATACATCTGCAAAGCCAAGCTGCTGTCCTGGACAGCAAGTGTTTATTTCTTTCTTTCCTGTTGGAGAACAATTTCTGCCTGGTGAGAAGTAGATCCCCAAATTAGCAGTGAATGTGTAGAGTGAACTGATTAATCTTCAGAGTAGAATGCCTTCAGCGTGACAGCAGAAAGCCAAGGCGAGAATCGAGGCCAGCCCCTGCCACGCTGCACTGGCCTGTGTGGCAGGAGTACCAGCCTGCCCCGAGAGGACCCTGCTGTGGAGAACCAGGAGCTGCTTCCAGTCCTGCTGCTGCTTCTCCAGTGTCCTCCCAGCAGGAATATAGAGCCCTCAGGTCAGGAGGGGTGAGAAGTTTATGCAGGTTGTAGCTCCAAATCTGCATGTGTAAAGCTCCCATTTGTGTTATTTGCTCTTGCACGGTATTTAGTGTGTGAGTACTGAGCCAATTATCTATAGATTCCTGAAATTAGCTTTTGAGAAGATCTGACTTGTCTTTTTCGGTCAAAAATAGACACGAGGCATATTTTTCAAGTCAGCTGAATGTATTACTGAAAGGATTGGTTTTGAATGAACCCAAATTTTTGAAGAGTGGAAAAATTAACCTTTTTTTCTAAACTGATCCTCCAGCAGCAGCAGTTTGACTCAATGTGCTAGAAAGTTTCTATTAATCTTCATAACTTTTGGACTGCTATTTTTCCTGATTTTGAAGTAACAATCAATGGGACCTGCCACAGATGTCACATCTACTATACACCCCACTTCATACTCTTTTCTCCTCTTTGAGGTACGTGGGGAGGAGCATGGACTTGGTACCCAGAGATTTAACAGATGCCACGGTCACCTTGTGAGACCTGCCTGTATCCTGCAGAGCTCTTACTTTCTCACAGACTTTGTATTCTTCATACAATTATATCAGACAAGTTGACATAACAAAAAGGGATTCAAGTCCAAGAAATAAGATTGCTCGGTCCACTGAACCCTCACTTTATTTCTTCTTCACTACCCACCCACTAATTTTGTGCCTGATTTTCTCCTTTTGCTGCACAGGCCAACAGGCTGAGAGGTTCAAGCTCAGTCCAAATAATAATAAAAAAAAAAAATACATGAACTGAGCATTCCTAAAAAAACTCACAAACCTGCTTAAGCAGGCCCCTAAAGTCTCAGTAGGATTATCTCTGAGATACCGGGTATTTCTCTAGGCTGGTGACGCAGTCTGGTCCGGGGACATTGGGCTTTTCTGATCAATATCTTGCAGTCAAGAGCGTTTCTGTCTGAAGTGCGTCCTGCTCACTGACTCACAAAGCACACATCCTTCACCAACACGAGTTTGGCACCGGGCAGCAGCTGGGTCTGACCCTTCTGAGCCAGTTCTGCTTAGCGGAGTCTGACATCTCATTCTTTGGGAAGGGTGGTGAGTGTTGTCTGACTTTGTACAAGGGAAAATGAGCTGAATTCAAAGGCAAACCAAGATGTTCTCTGTGTTTGAAAAACAACACAACACAAAAACAACCCCCGAAAGCACTACGGTAAACAAACTAGAAAAGCTTACAGTAGATAAGGCGTAGTAGGGCAGCCCTCATGTGGGAGATCAGACCTCTTTGATATAGTCAGACAAACAAACAAACCATAAAACCCGTCTGCAGTTAGGGAGTACACGTTTAGTGATCACTCAAAAATATGTAGTATGTGAATTCTCTCTGCTTATGTCATTCTGCTTATGCATCAGCGTGCAGCCTCAGAAGTCATAAAATGATCTTATATCAAGTGCAAATGGAAAGCAGAGGGTGCTTTAATTCACCCGCTCCCACTGCCGTCGTGCTGCGTGAGATAATCTGGAATTCCTCAGCAGAGACCCTGAAGCTTGCAGTTCAACTCATCTGATGATCTTGATACCCTGCAAAAGATTAATGAAAGTCTTCAAATTTAAAGATTTGTGATAATTTGGAGGTAAGCGCAGTTGTCGGCCAGATCATTTATTTTCACCTAACTTGTACCATATTGTCTCTAAATTGTCTTTTTTTTTTTTCCCAAGTCTGCTGCACTGCCGTACATGGGTAACCAAGAGCTGTGGTGTACGAATTGCTGTCTGCAGGGTATAGCTTAAGGGAAACTGTCATTTTTTGGAACCTGGACTGCTGTGGGGACAGTCCACAGCTCGAAGCTACTCTTGGTAGCTGGCAGCTTCTGTTTAAATCCAATAGCTGTGCAGTATTGCGTACTTAGTGTTATCTGGCAAAACCAGGCAAAATGCCAGAAAGGTGATGCTGCAGGCTGTGGCTGGTTTATGGCCTTCAACTTCTTCACAATCTGCTCTGAATGATCAACTGTGAAATAGATAATTTTGGTATACACTAGTGTTTTTAGGTTTCGGGATAAGTAGTAAACAAATATCCAGGTGTATCCCTCCCTTGCTCCAAATTATCTACAGACATAGGAATACCTTTGCTCAATATATACAAGGTTCGTATTTTTTAAAAAAGCATCCACAGCCATGTTTTTACACTGCAACCCATGGGCGTACTCTTGGAATCTTGTCTGCCCTGGTTTCATGACCCAGTCCTCCTCTGGTTTCCAACTGAGGGGCTGAAGTTACATTCAATGTAAAAGGAGTCAGAAGGACCAGTTCCTGACTGCCTCGCGATGGTATTTCTTTTCCCTGGTTTTCACTAATCGTCTTTTTATCAGCTACCCCAAGTGGTCCCTCTGGCTTCTTTTCCCAATCTCTTACTACTACTGAAGCTTGAGAGGCAAAACTGGGCTGCTGCTGATGGTATCGCCACTGTCAACTTTGTTACAGGAGTCTACAGCCTAGGAGTGATCTTTAAGTCTTCTGTCCCTCTAGAAGGTGTACGCCAATCACGCACTAATTAATTTTATGAGTATTTACAAGTTTCCTCCTCTTCTTCATGCACAAACTACCAAAATCCTTATCTGCACATCCTGTCTTAATTCCTGTAGCCTTCCTCCCCTCGAGATTGCATAACAAGTGACTGCTGAGCTGGTCTTTTATCTGTTCAGCACCAAAATGGGAAAGTTTTGCTCCTGCCTGTTCCCACCCTATTTCCTTCTCCTCCCTTGTCCCATTCTGCCAGCTGCGAGCCCCTGGGTTCAGCCTGGCAGAAAGCTCTCCGCTTCTTGTTGCTAGATTAGTTTTCTGCCTTTTTAGTGGGTTGAGTATTCTGATGGTGGGGTCTAACAAGCACCAGAGCCAATACAAAGCAAGAGGCAGCAGCAAGGAATAGGGATGTGGGAAACTGGGTGAATGTTTTCAGCGCTGGGGATTATGAGCCCAGCGAGGACTCTGCCGTTGACCTTTACCTTCAAGCCTCCATCGACTTGATGGAGCCCTTGCTCAGTCCTCAAGGTGCACAGTTTCTACAACGTGTTTCCTTGCCTGTCGCTTTGGGCACGTTCCTTCCTGATGTCTGTCTCTCATCTCAGCATACAAAGTTTAAGCTTATTCTGTTCACCTTGAATGACCTTCAGAGGCCTGCTCCGCTCTGTTATCTTGTCCTGTCTTAACCCATAACCTCCGTTTTATCAGTGATACTTTCATTTTCCACCCACTTGCCTTTTTTTAAATTCAGATAATAGCGATGTGTGCATGTGTATACATACACACACATTTGTTTCATATTTGCCTCTATACACAAAGATCCCTCCCCCAGTTCATCAGCAAGAAGAGAATCCTCTCCCCAAAATATGCCTCTTTCTATAGAAACAACGAGTAACAGCAATGTAGGACAAATGAAAGAAATTGCTATTTGTGATTTATATGAGGAAAGAGAGTAATGCTTATTTGGTTTAAATACTCAGTCACTCTTCTCAAATCTGTTTTATCTTCAAGAATCAGCTTTGTGCAGCAGGGACGGTGTGTTGCATGTATTTTTAGGGCCCATTGCACAGTAGGGACCTGATTCTGATGATCGTACCCTAACAGAAATATTTCATAACAACAAATCTAAGTGAAGCAGGTCAAATAAAATCACATCTGTTGTCAGTGCTTGGGAGCAGAAAATCATCGAAAGAAAGTGTTTTTTGAAGTTCTGCCTTTCTGAAGCGTTATTATGCATTTTCTCGGGTTTTGTGTCTAACCTAGGCAGCAGCCGCCTGTGCTGGCAACAGCGGAGGCGTTTCTGTCAGACACGTTTTCAAAATAGAACTGCTACAGGAATTCCAGCTGTCACCCCGCGCACAGTGTGGCCTTTGCTGGTGGTGCTCTGGAGAGTATCTTTAGCTTTCCATTTCAAGAGAGGTGGTGGTTGTCAAAGAAAAGAAACCCCTACGCGATGTCTTTTTTCATTGCTTGTTGTATAAAATATATTTCTTCAGTGTGTGTCACAGGCCAAAGCACCAAAGCATAAGTGGTTGGCAGAAAGCTTAAGATGACCACAAAGAGTTTGAAAAGGAGCACTACAGGTACAGTAGAGATGAGCAGCATTCAGATAAATTTGGGTTCGATTTGGCCTTCGTGACACGGCACAGCAGCAGAAACATGGGCAGAAGATGAAGCATGAAAGCTTCTGTTAGTAGAGCTCATCTTCAATGCTGCTGGCACTTCTGGGAAGGGACTGGGTCATCTCAATAGGTTGGCTAAGTTTCATGGCTATCTTTTGTGTATCTCAGCATAATATAGTATACACTATCTAACCATTAAGGTCTCCTGTATGACTTCCACTACGTAATTGAGTTGGGGGGGAGGGGTTGTCAAACATTTCAAAACATACATCAGCTTGTGTCCCTGAGCAAGGTAGGAGTAGAGTATCAGTAGGCAGCTGCTGAGATGGTGTCCTGTTCCCTCTCCCCCTTACCCTCCCCTGATGGAGCCTGTGATTTATTTTCTGGTGCCCATGAGATGTACTTCTCTGCTCTTTTATTTTTTATAGCAACTGTGTTGTAGCTCGGATAGTTAAGCTTGTAAAAGAAGGTAGGTTTGTAAGGGCAGGTAATATATGTTATTAGACCAACTGATGTAAAATGTGAGCAAGCATTTCAGCAAGATGCAGGTGTCGCTGGAAACCATTACTCCCAGGCTGCTGATACATTTGTCCCAGCAGCAAAACTGAACTCGGATTGTTTCACCCTTCTAGAGCTACTCATTCCTCACCCCATCCCTGAATTCATCCCTGTTCCCTCAGATTGGGACTGTACTGTAAAACAAGTGAAGTTCTGCAGGTCATTTTGCAGTAACCAAACAACAAAAAAAGTAAGCTGTAATTACGTTAATTAATTAGCCCATTTGTGGGAGAAGTGATGTTAGCAGAGAGCTTTCAGTAGGAGCAGAGGTGACAGATTGAGACAGACAGAAAGCATTTGCAGAACAGGGAGAATTCAGCAGGAGGTGAGACATAAAGAGAATTGTAATGAGCATAAAACCAATGTCTCTATTTATTCTATATTATTTAATACTAAATTGTATAATAATATTTAATACCAAATATTTTGTAAATCTTTCTTGAGGATTGGGATTGAGATGTGAGAGGGAATTATTGTTTTGCAACGTTAAATGACAACTGCACTTTTTTTATTTAGAATTATTGGGGTTCATTCTAGTACATAGTGGTTGGCAGGTTTCTCCCACATAGACTCTAGAAGGACCTCTGGTATGCTGCGTGATGTGCATTGCATACTGGATGTCTAGATGTTTGGGGAATGGTTGGGGAATTAAGAACATTTCTTGTAGACCTTCTGGGGGCAGGTTGGTTGCTTTTGCATTTCTGATTCTGGGAAGATCTGTCTGTATTCAGTGCTCCACTTCATTTTTTCTTTTTGGAAAGTTTGAAAGACTGAAGGTTTGCTTGAAAGCTGTGAGAGTGACTTCTAGAGAAAGACTTGTCAAGGATGACTTTCTTCCCTAATAGGCTGTAATTCTTTTCCATGTGGCTGCCAGTTTGAGGCAATATGTGGCAAACAGAAGTGTCTTGTTAATGTGTTTGCTAGAGAATAAGCCTAATTATTTCTTACATTTCTCATGCTCTGACATGAAGGTAGCATTTTTACCTTGTAGCTTTAATGATATTTGAGCCAAAGTGCCAGTGTAAGAATACATTCAAAGTAGAAACCAAAGCTTATCATCATTTGTTTTCTTCAAGATTCATTACTTCCTCCATTTCTACTCTCTTGGACTCAGTAGCTATCTGAAACGTCTCTAAAATTGAGACCTTCACAGCTGTGCAAACTGTGCAGCAACCAACCGTTTAAGGTGGCCAGAAAAGAAAGCTACTTCAAGAATGGAGGCTTTTTTCAGATTTAAAAAAAAAGTCATATTTAAAATTCTTTTAACCCTGCGTCATAGCATGAGCAGCTGTCACCACATCTGACTAGGAGCCTGAAGGATTAGAAGGAAAAAACTTTGTTCACTGCAGAAAGGAAAGTTGTTGCGGTGGGTTTGAGCCATTGTGTCTAATGGTGGGAGCTCTGTCTAATTCCTCCTTATCCTCCCTGGAGCTTTATGTCGTCCCCAGCTCTTGCCCTATCTACAAAATTTTCTGCCTTTATGGTTCTCTCGCTTTTATGGAGACACTTTTGTTTTTCTAAAATGTTGTCTCCCGGCACTTATTTACAAAGCTCTAACCCTGTTCGCATTCGTAACTCCATTAAAAATCACAGCCCGTCCCTGGCTGACCTGTCCTACCCTGCGCTGCCACGTCTCTGCACCGAGAATGCCTCAGGGCCAGGATCCCTTCCGCAGAGCGGGACCCGCTCATCTCAACCTGGGCGAGACCAGGACCAAGAGAAACAATTTGCAGTAATAATCATAGTGCACAGAAAGTCACTGTATTAAATAAATGTGGCATGTGTATTCTTTCACAGGAGTTTTTAAATATCATTAAGTAAAATGTATTAATCCAGGGTGCATATTGCTAGTAAAAATATGTCTTGCATCACAAAAGAAAGCCAGAGCTGCTCGAGTAAATGGTCAAACCATTGTATAGCAGTAAGAAATATGTCTATTGTTATGAAAAGCATATTAAAGCAAACTACCCACCTGGATTCAATCCTTTTGCTTTTTTGAAGCATGCTACAAGAGCGGCAATGAAACTCTAGTTTTCAACTTCCAGAAAATAGCAAGTTAGAAGAAGTATGTATAAGACAGAATTACAGTTGTTTGGGGGAGAAAGTCTGATTCTGCATTGTTGGGTGCGATGCTGTTTTCTTGGTTTGGTTCTTGTAAGTTAGCCATGGTAATCTGTGCTTCCTTCCATATGTTTTGCCAATAACAACAATGGGTTTATACTGGGGATGAATTTCACTGACTGCATAGGAAGAATGTTTCCTTGACATTTGCTTGTGAAACTTTAGCAAAAATGTTTTGTTTGAGTTGAAGCTTGCAGCTCAGATACTACCGCTGTTTCTGCTGCTGAGGTCAGATGATGAAACAGGCTTTACGAGAGTGGACCATATTAAAAAATGAATCTGTTTTAATTGTTAAGCAAAATAAAATGCAAAACTTAAAGAATTCAGAGACACGCTACAAGTATCTTAAGAGTCAGAATTGTCTTTTAGTGCTGTGGAAACAAGATGTTAACCTTAATAACATTGACAGTTAATAGTCTCATTAATAGTAGCACAAGATGTTAATACTTAAAAATAATTATGGATTAGGCTTCCCACTAGTTGACTAGCAACTTGGACGCTGTACTCTTTTTTTATCCTGTATTTAATAATATATACATATGTATTTAAAATCAGTACTTTCATATTGTACCACATTATTGACATTTTCTTTCCTCTGAGTTGCTGATTCCTAAGGACGTGGGCACGTAGTGCGCACCCAGTCAAACCTTACAGAGATTTGAGTTGTACTCCCTGCCAATGCAAAGGGGTATTTTAGGCCGAGTGAAGTCTTCCAGGACAGAAACACTAAATAATTGATCTGCTCATCCATCTCGGTGAACCGTCATGCTCCACTTCACCTGTCTGTGGTTGACTGAATTCACTGTGACACGCTGGCTGGAGCCGGCGAGCAGGGACGGGGAGCCTGGAGGAGGCGGTGGCAGCACCTGTCTCAAGATGGACACGTCGTGTGGCTGTCCTTGCTTCACCAGGTCTTTTTGACACAGCTTATGGCAGCGCAGTCACTAAAGGCAGGAAAGCTCTTTCGATAGATAAAAAAATGTCTACTTTTTTTATTTTAATGGCAAACTAGAAAAACTCTTTATTTAACGATCAGGACACAAATACCATGTCACAAACCAATTGGCAAGTTTGCTTTAGCGTCTCACGTAGACCTACACGGGCATTTAAAAGTTCTTCGTTGTTTTTTTTAAACTTTGAGGGAGGTCTTGTGCAGCCGGCCTGTCAGAGCAGCAGCAGCAGTCGGACTCGAGCTGCCAAAGCCTTGAAAGCAATTTTCCTGCTGCTGGCACGTTCACCAGCATCGTTCCACGGGGTCTATTTCTGGAATGCAAGAAGAGGATGGTGCTTATTCACCACTGGAGAGAATACCCGTAACACGGATGAAGGGAGCAGCTGGTGCTTGCCTAGGTCCCTGTAAAATTTATTGGCAAGGGAGTGGCAGTGAAAAGCAAGTTTCAGACAGGTTTGTTTCATAGAGTCCATACGTGTCTGCAACACTTTCTTTAGGAAAATATTTGTATCCACCTGCACTCATAGAGAACTGTCTTAATGTCAAATTGTAACAGGTTTTGCGTGTTTATTTTAACCAAACAGTGCATTGTTCACCAGGATTAATAAAAAGGATTATGCTGAGATATTTAGGGATCAGTACTGAGTATTCTTGTGTGTAATGGTGACACGGGGCTGGTTTATCAGCAGAACACCAGAGCTACCTCCGCCCTCCCTTCAGCTGTGTCTTTCAGAGAAGGTGTGTCTTCATACTGAGATGTCTGTCTCAGCGCAGAACCCGACAGAGACACTTAGCCTGGCCGGGGTCACGCGGAACCGGTCACCTTGGATCTGCATCAGTATTTTATAACAGGAGTGATACCGTGATAGGAAAGCGTGAGTTCTTTGCAGTGAAGGCAGGGCATGGGGAGTGCTTATGCAGCACAATAATTACTTTGCATTTAATTATTTTATTTCAGGAAAATGTGCTTTCTGGACATACCTACTCAGGCTTTTTTGTAAGTCCCAGTAAGAGCCTCTTAGCTGCCAACTGCGTTTGAAAATCTTGTCTTTCATACCAAGTCTTTCATCCTTACAGAACTATGAGGGTACACGGGTATGTTAAAAAAAATAAAAATAAAAAATTACTGTATCTATGATTCCTTTGATTCCAGTAACCATGTCCTGGGAGCGGACTCTGTGATTTTTACCTCTGGGTAATTAATCCATACGTCTGCGGTGCAGCACTTTCGTCCTAATCTGCAAGTTTTGGTGAAAAAACTTTGAGGGAAAAAACCTAAAGCAGTGCACATAAAACATATAATTTCTAATTACACATTTTAGTGTCTTTTGGGAATTTTCAAGCAGACTCATTTACAAATAATTTGGAAAGACAAAATACATTCCCTACTTGTGAAGTTACTCAACTTGCTGTTTACAAATTTATCACTATATAGCTACCAGTTATATCTAATATGGTTTATACACCATAAAAAAGACTTAATTATTCTTCACAGTAAACAAACATCACAAAAAAGAGATATTAGAAATGTAGACAGTACAAATTGGAATTGAAATAAGCTCAAGTTAATGGAAAGAAAGAAAAGCTTAAACTGTAAGACTACAAATTATTGCTCAATTGTGCTGAGAGAAAAGATCAAATCTTAGAAGCAGAAATGTTTGCCCGTGTCACTATTTTCTTACAGGATAAATGTAAATATGTCATCTGGAGGTGATGTGTAAGGGGGGCAGGATTTCACCAGCAGACGAGGATGGACAGGAGGCAGGGTCAGGCAGCTGCAGGAGCCGGGCACGGAACAGGCATAGTGCAGCATTCCGAGAATAATGCAAGTTTTTGAAGGGTGGCTTTTACCCAAGGGTTGCTCATCTGGAAGATGGGCCTACGGGATTAATTTCTCTGTGCTGCTGCTTGTTGGGTTTAGGGCTTTTTTTCTCCATAGATCATTAACTACTAAGTTATATATGTGAAACTGAGTAATCTGTCACCTTCTGTGGAGTTCTCCAGGTTTACACTAACGTTGCTGTGCTCACAGTCTGGCTGCATACCTGTCTAAACTTATGTGAATTAATCAAGAATTTTGTTCCAGATTGTATTTATTGGTGATGCTTTTATGGCTATATGGAATATTGTTTTTTATTTCCCAGTGGGGGAGGGAGGTTTCTGCCTAATTAATTTAGCAGCCAATTCAGTGCATAGTCAACATTTGGGTTCTCAGTTTTCCCTTTTATTGGAAATGAAAGTAATACAAGCTATATATATTTGAAATACTGTATTTTATTTATGAAAATCATATCTAAAATTATGTTCTCTGGAAGACACTAAGAATGAAACAACAGGACGTGTTTCCTTCTCACAGCCTTGGTACTCCTCCTCCCACCGCCCTGGTCAATACAGACTCCTGTTGCCTTCTTTCTGTGCTAAGTTAAGAGCATTTATCTTGTTTCAGGCAGCTTTTCTGCTGCCTTTTTTGCTTTTCCCATAAACATCTCCAGCTATAACCCTCATGTCTCTCCGACAGCCTTCCTCATCACCACCTACATCGTTAAATTTCCACCCAGTGCAACATCTGCTCGAGGCAACAGTTTTTCTCATTTTGACTAGTTTGTTCATAAAAGAAACCAGACTCGTTTGGAGAACAAGTCTTATGAGGAGAGGCTGAGGGAGCTGCGGTTGTTCAGCCTGGAGAAAAGGAGGCTGAGGGGAGGCCTTATCGCTCTCTACAACTACTTGAAAAGAGGTTGTAGCGAGGTGGGGGTCGGTCTCTTCTCCCAAGTAACAAGTGATAGGATGAGACGAAATGGCTTCAAGTTGCACCAGGGGAGGTTTAGGTTGGATATTAGGAAAAATTTCTTCACCAAAAGGCTTGTCAAACATTGGAACAGGCTGCCCAGGGAAGTGGTGGAATCGCCATCCCTGGAGATATTTAAAAGATGTGTAGACGTGGTGCTGAGGGACATGGTTTGGTGGTAACTTGGCAGTGTTAGGTTTATGGTTGGACTCAATGATCTTAACGGTTCCTTCCAACCTAGACGGTTCTATGATTTTTGTGTTTCTTGAAATTCATCAGAGTATGATTTACAGCAAACGGTGCAGTAAGGCTGACAATTAATAGCAACAGAGGAGAAATTAAGTCTTACTGCATAAGACAGGAAGAAAAATTATCTTTTAGAAGGACTCAAGGTGAGATGTGATATTAAAGGTATGATAGAAATCTTTTCCTCATATTAAAATCTGCAAAGGAGAAACCCTTTTTAAGAAAGCCATTTGCTGACATGGAAAATGGGCAGCAGAAAAGTGAATGGTACCTGAGAAACAGAAAGAAAGAAAACTCAGCTGGCTCACAAAACCACCCAACCATCTGTACCAAGAACAGTGTTCACATGCCACCCTCCTTTAGAAACAAATCCCCACAGAGAGGTAGGACTTGCCATTAGGTGCAGAAGAGATTTAGTTTCAATCTGATTTTAAAACTTCTATATACAACAACTCATTTATGTTAGACAGGATTCTATCAGGGGTTTTATAATGTGTGCACAATGTTATAAAAGTTTAAACAGAGTCATCTCAGGAGGCAGGAGCTGCTTCATTTTGTGCTTTCATTTCTCTAGTCAGGAGGTAATTTCAGTATCTTTTTTCATGGAATAGAAAGGCAGTTCTTCATAGTCATACCCAGTCACAGCAAAATTCATATTTTATGTTCCAAAACAGCCAGGTGATATCGAAAAGGTAAAGGTTGTAGTAAATCTCCAAGGTTTAAAGAGCTCATTCATGTCAGACTTTTTCACAGAGTAATAGGAAGGAATAACATGACAAAAATACAAACAAAAAGATAACAAGAAAACCAAGTAGACTTAGCAGAATATACAGTCTTTGAAATATATTTGTTAGGTTCACTAGATTTTAAGCCCTTCAGCTTCTTTCTAGAGTCATCCTCCTCTGAAATGGCTAAGGAAAGCAGATGGGCAGAGGCCGGGATCAGCTCCGGCCCCACCAGGATTATCTCTGGGCTCCCTCAGCCCTGCAGAGGAACCGGAGACGTCCCTCAACCCCACCCTGCTGAGGGGACTTGGCGGGGACATCGTGGGATCCTGGGGGAAACCTCTCCAGGGGAGGTGGCACAAAGGGTAAGAGTGGCTCTGGGAGGGCAGGCAACAGCACGCGGCTGCATCACCTGCCACCAAGGCTTTCAGATAAAATCAGGGGGGCAATGACAGCAGCCAGAGCCAGAGGCACTCGGGCTCCATGAGAGATAATGGCTGGGAGGAGGAAGAGGAGGTGAGCAGCCAGATGGCAGCCAGAGCTGCAGTGGTGAAGGAGGGTGCACGAGGTGTCCCCACCGCCCCAGGAGCTGAGCCCTGCTCTGAGGCAGTTGTTCTGGTAACGCCAAACGTTTGTCACAGCATCTGGTGGCAGCCAGGCTGTCGTCCCTTCTCCTGCCCACCTCTTGCTGCTGGGTGTTAGCTGGCAGCATTGCTCCTGCAAAGAAAACCAAGGGGCTTGGAAAGTTTGCATTGTAATCCCACTTTACTGTTGCTCTTTTAATTACTGTGATCTGCAGTGAGCCAGTGTGTTCCTAGAAATGGGCCATCACAAGCAAACACATGGTTATAAACTGGCCCAATTCCTGTATTTGTTTTCCTCGATGAGATTGACAGTATTTTCTTGAATGAGAGACAGCCTTATCTTCACAGGCTGCACTTTAGTGCTCCGAGACATAAACACAAACTTTGTCAAAGGACTGAATAAAAAAAACAGGCAAGGATTTCACCTCCTGGGCCCTGGAGCAGAAGGTCACCGGGCTGATACTCCGTATGAGATGTCTATGTGCGGTGTTAGCTGTGAGGTTTGCACGTATAAATAACACAGTAACTGTGACTATGTCCTGAGGATCTTTTTTCTATCGTTTTCCCAGTGTTTTATGAACACTAATTCAGACTCTTAACCAGGTTGCTTTGATGGACTAAAGAAAATGAGTCCAACAATGCAGAGTTTGGTGGTGAGGACGACAATGGACAGGCTAATTCAGAACAGCCTGAAGGTTTTACTCTGGACTAGAAGGTCCTTTTTATCCTCTCGTACTGGGAGATCTGGAAACATGGAAATATGTAATATCACATCAGTCAGATAAATATTTAATGTGGTGCTGGAAGCTGGGAAGAAATACTATGAGGAGATTCACACTAAAAATACTCTCTCTTCTGCAGTCTTTCCCAAAAACATCTGCTACTAGTTCTGGAGTTACGATAGTGAGCTAGACGGATATTGGTTCTTGACACAGTATGGCTGGTTTTATGTTCTTATACATATGTATTTGCTTAGTCTTGCTTGTTACAGCAGTATATTTCCAAATTGCTTAGGAGCTTAAAAATGAGGAATGAACAAAAAGGATAGATTGGAGGATGAGCATCCAGCACAAACGTGCTGTTTAAACATTAACAGCAAGGATGTATGCAACACAAAAATGAACAAAACTGGGTAGCCAAAGGTGATTTTTGACCATCAAATATTATTTTATTGTTTATTGCATTTGAATCTAGTTGGTATTATTTGTTGTTATCTTGTAGCCTGGGCCACATTCTGCTTGCAGGTTCCTGATATTAATCCGGTAACCAAGTATTCTGACTGCAATAGGGATTTTGAGATAGGGCTGCTGGGAGCAGAATTGCACCCTGAGTTACTTTTGAATTAGCCAGTTTAGAACTAATAACATTTGCAGGTTTTCAACAAAGAAAACATACCAGATCACAGCCATTGATGAAATTCAGCTGATGAGAAATATGCTCAGTTTAGATACGAGTTCTAAATATGGAAACACAAGTAGCCATCAGCATGTACATTTATCTGTAATATTTATTTATGGTAGTCCCATAAATTTATATTACTTTGTTAAAGTAAAAATGTGAACTTATATTATGGCTTGCTAGTAAGCGCGATGACCACTTTTTCAGAATTTCCCGTGTACTGTTTATTTCCCTAGGCAAAAAATAATGAGGGCAGAATTTATCTGCAGTGATATCACTCAACCCATACATTAAACCATTTCCTCTAATACAGTATAGCTGATTTATTTTTCCACAAAGCTGATTTATTTGGTTCTGGAAAGTTCATCTCTAGGAAGGATGTCCTATAGGAATTTGGCTCTCGGGTGCTGTTGATGCTTGGCTGCCTGCTGCTCCTGACCCAGCAGGGGAGAGGGAGCAGAGCGACTCTGAACCATTCAGGGCAGGTGCCCTCCCTGGATGCTGCTCCCGAGCACCTTTTGGGTTTATAGCGCTGCGAGAAACTCCCAGAGCCAAAGGGAAAAGGCAATTCAGAAAATAACCTCGAGATTAGAGGGATAGAAAGGTGAGACTCATGCCACCTTTCCAATCTCTGACTTGCAGTCTCTGGTTTTGCTACGCCCAGCAAACTGGCCCACTGTTATGCTTTGGAAAAAGCGTTATTATTACATGTTGAGGCAGGTTAGTTTAGGCAACACTTGCTTTACGAAGTCATTGCCTTCAGAAGCCCATGCACACGCCTACTTCTTTGTCCGTAGATAATTATATGTACATTAGATTATTCTGAATCCTAATTATGACATAAATTTAATAAATTTGAATGAAATTGTGTGTGCATATTATATTTGGAACTTTTTGTTTTCCTTTTTAAGTTTAAAAACAGGCCTGAGAGAGGCTGATTTCACCGATAACTTATTTCTGCAGTTCTCTCTTTCATCCACCTGTTGTGTCTTCTTGTAACGCTTATGGGGTAGGAGCTGTTTCTGTAGAGTTTGGATGGCTCCCAGTGCAGCAGGGCTGCAGACCTTGAGCCATCGGCACTAATGTCTGCAGAGCAGGAGGCAGCCAAGGTAAGGACTGGGAGGAGAGCAGGGCACCTTATGAACCCTCCCTGTCTCTTGTGCCAGCCATGCCCATGAGACCCAGGGCCTCCCTATCACCTCTTCTCATTTTTCCTACCTGAATATTCCCCCCAAACGAGACATATTCTGTGTACTGCAAATTAGTCACAAGACTTCGATGGTTGGTGTCACATTGGAGAGAAGGTTATCCTGTTCTTACTCATAATGGAAGAATAGTCTCTATCTGCCCTTTAATTCACACTGAGGCATTTTTCAATCTAATAACTTAAATAAAAAGGCACTGATCTTGGATCTTGCAATTAAAATACAGCTCTGGCTCCGCCAGCGACTCAGTCCATGGCCCTAAATACCCCCTGGACTTCAGCTGCCTCCTCTGTCAAAAGGGGATATGAATACCTACTTGTATTTAACTGCAGTGATGATGCAAGACTAAATTAGCTATGTTTGTTGAGAGCTCTGAACATGTGGAAATGTCACTGCTCTTCATCATCTTGAATAGCCGATGGCTTGGCTCGTCAATGTGTTACTGTTGGGCCCCCTCTTCAGAAGTGAATGGGACACGTGAAATCTCCTGGGTTTGTTTTTCTGTGTTGGCTGGCCTCGGTGCACAGCTGAAGCTTTGCTGAGGCTTTAGATGTCTAAGTAGGTGGACAGAAACTCAGTGGTTTCAGAAGGGAGGGTCACATCCCACCTGCTCCTGGGTCCCGGTTCCAGGTTTCCTCTGGGGCCACATTAGAGAAGGTGCTACAAGCGGCTGCCTCCTTAGCCTCAGGTTACATCTGCCTGCTCTACAACTACATTTTCTCATTTTCTGTTTTGTTAACACGACAGCTCATTGATGGAGGCTATTAAGAAATTATGGATCCTCTAGCAGGACTCTGGCAGCAGCTGTACTGGCAGAGAGCTGCCTAAACTTATAAAAACAAATCAGAAAGGAATGTCATCAGAGGAGAAAATCTTCCATGCCAGTGACCAGGATCTTTCAAAATATGAGTTTTTCAAACCTTTTTTTTTTTTTAAAATGAGGCTGCTCACCCAATATCTGTGGGTGCGGCTCCCTCTGAGCTCCCTCTTCCTTGGGCGTGAGCAACCCTTGGGGAAAACCCTTGCTCAGGGCTGGAGGGTTAGGCAGGCTGCAGAAGAAGGAGGACTCACTTCCATGAGCTTGTCCTACCATGCTGCAGTCAAGTTTCACACACCCAGGCTGTAAAATGGTTCTCACCGAACTATTAGGCCCAAACATGGGCAGTTCTTCCTATATTTTACAGGAAAGAAGGAGCTAGAAATCTGAGTTTTGGATGCAGCCATAGACCTTGGTATTTCTTCATACCTCCATTATGCATAAGCCTATATACCCTTGGTGTTAGGTCCTATTTCACATAGTCTGTGCGTCTCACATGGGTCCCATGCAGTGTATATATGCAGCTCATACATTGCCCACAGCTTTAGTGTTGTTCATTAGTACAAGAAAGGTTAAAGTCAGGCTCATTTGCAGAACAGGTGCAGTAAGTCTGGGCAAGTTACGGAGGGTTTCAGGAGCTCTAAGTTTGTGGTCTGTGGACCTCTGAGGTGCTACCGCTAAGAAGTAGTAAGCAAAAAAAAAAATAAAAAAAGCTGCTTCTTGTCAATAGGCTTCAAATTTTTATGGAAGGGTCAAAAGACCTATTGATACCTTTTTAGGGGTCTACGTACTGAAAAGAGTTGAAACCACAAAACATAAGTTACCCTTAAGAAAGGTAAATGAACTGTGGGTATCACACTATCAAGCGCAGATGGTCCACAAAGAGGAACGCCCAAGCAAGATGAAACAGTTACAACCTAAAATTAATCTTTCTGTAGTTAAGCTTATGTAATTTTGTGGTCATTGAATTACAGAATAGAAAGAAATAAGGAAAATGCCTGGGGACAAAGCACAATTTTGGTGATAAGCGATTTGGGAATAATAGTACTAATAATAAAAAAAAAAGTTTAGTGTGCCCACCTAAATATAGGTTGTGAAAATTAAAGTTATTGCCTATTACATACATTTTTGACAAAGTTAAAAGTACACACACATAATTAACTGTCTTGGAGGTTTTATTTAAGTGACAATAATAAGACCTGCTACTTTGTATCTTCCCTTTTAGTTGTATCAGCATGTCTGTACTTGAAAAATGTTAACAGTTTAGCTGAAAAATCTTGCTACGATTGGCCAACTTTTTATATGCTGCAATCTGATATCCAGTTCGAACACCTAGATAAATATTAACCACCCAGGCAGCAAATCAATATTGCTTGGGGTTTGGTTTTTTTTTCAGTCTGTGACTAACCTGCCACAGGTAAGTCACTCAACCCTTGTTGGCCTCTCTAAAATATACCTTCTCTCAGCAGTTCACAAAACAAAGACTTTATACAGTGACCTGACAATTCCTCCAAGGTGCAGTGCTATGTGGCGTGCACGAACATCCACCTCCCAGCTGCTGTGAAAGAGCAGAACAGTTTTTCTTCCACAGAACAAACCATCATTACTCAATTTTATATTTTTTTTTACCAGACTGCAGTACCATTGCAACTGCCTCTCTTCCCTCCTCCCCAGCAGGCTGCCATTTATCTCTACTTTGCTGAAAATGAACTTTCCATTTCCACCTTCCCCGCGTCGCCTCGATGCTCTCCGCTGCCCCTGGCCCCGGCTCTGAGCTCACTCGCAGGCAGCGGTTGTGGTGGGCGGTCGTATGATTTCAAGCTCCTCAAGCTGGAAAACTTTGCCAGAGTGAATCACTTTGCTTTCTTATTACTGCAGTTAGAAGCAAGCTGAAACTTGCCATTCGCAAGGGAACTTTCATTTTGTTTCCCGCATTGTTTCTTTGCCCTTGGCTTCCAGAGCTGAGGGGTTTTTTTCTCTTCTGCCAGCTCCACTTGGATCCAAAAACAGGCTGAGTGAAGTAGTTACTCATCTTTTAAACTAACCTGAAAGCTGCCTGAGTCCAGGCTACTGCTTAGGATATTTACTATTTGCACGGTTATCGACATTTTAAACTTGCTGGACTCTTCTGGTTGACATGAACAGTCAAGTTCAGTGCTGTGAGTTATTCCATGGTCTGATGAGAAACTGGTGATGAAATCAGGTGTGTCTGTGGCACACTCCTGTTTATTTATAACCAAAGCCTTGTTTTCCATTAGTATAGGGTAGATCTTAAGCAGCAGCAGTTTCTCAGATCTAAATCCTATTTCAGGCTCACTCAAGCCTATTTATGATGTTTTTTCTCAGGGCCATACATTTTTATGGTCTTCTATTGCTTGCTCTCCCAGATTAAGGAAACTAATCCTTTTACACAGGTCTCTGATTTGGATGGTGACATACATAATGGAAGCTACTGGTCACAAAGTAGCTCCTCTTCGTATTCAGCCCACTTGATTTCAGATGTTAACACGGTCAGATGGGAAATCATTGCAGTGCCAGGGAGAGGTGGGAGCAGGCAGGCAGGGGAGATGAGAGGAGTCCAAAATTTGTGTCCACATTGCTTTTGGCAGAAGAGTTTTGGCCAGAGAGACAAACGTCAAGAGGAAGAAGAAAACTGGCCCTATCAGCCTCAGGGATCACAGTTGTTCTCTGGATTGCAGGAGAAAAGGAGATACTTGAGATAATGGATTGGGATTTTGGGCAGGGAGGTGTTCTGTGGTATTTTCTCAAGGAGACCTGTGCTTTACCAGGTCTCTTTCATCATCAGGTGAGAATAAAACAGAGAAAAGCTTCTATAAAATGAGTGTTGAGAAAGTTTGTGCTGGTGGAAATTGGAAGCGTGGACGGGATTAGGCAGGTCTGGAACAAAGAGCAGGAGTCCAGCGGAACGTCTGCCCCCGGGGAGGGCAGGACTGCCTGGATCTGTTAGTTACTTCTTGGTAGGCGGTGTAATCCTCAGAGCAGATATTCAAATATTAATATGAGCCTGAGCGTCGTGACTTGGTGACGGGGAGCCAAACCTTCCTGCAGTGTGGAGGCAGATCAGGCTCACAATGGATCCATCCTGTTCCAGTGTAGACACCAGAGCTCAGCTGGACCTGTTGTACAAAATCTCTTATATGTCAAGGGTGTTGGACTGAGGCTTTGTCTTGGGCATACTGAAAACATTGTCTGCTATGACTGATGAAACCAGTATCTCTGAAATGTCTTATATTTCAATAATAAAATCTGTGACTGATGGTCCCAAATAGAGCCAATGGCTGGGTGTTGTTTTGACCAGTGGAAGCTACAGAGCACAATAACAGTGTAGTCTCCTTCTGCCCTTAAATAAAGTCCACAGAGTTCAATGAAATCAAAATATACTGCATTTTATATATTTGTTTTAGAATTTTACTACAATTGTTAAAATACTGTGGGGCAAGCCAAGAAATAAATAGGGTTTTAAATAACTCTCATGTAAGATAACACAATATGCATTTTTTCCTAAGCATTTCCAGGTCCATAAATACTAAAAAACGTATATTTGTCTCCAAGGAAGTACAGCACAGGACTGTTCAGAGCTGAGTGTGTTTGTGTAGTGCACTCCAATAAGAAATTAATGGTTTCCCTGGTTTGATGCATAAGAAAGCTTGTTAAATTGCTCAGTTGCGGTACCGCAGATATATTGAATCATTTTGCATACATGGAAGTGCTGACTCCACAGCAGAACAGGCAGACACCAGCAAAATGATGCTCTTAATCCTTCTACCTATACAGTACCTGTTCTGTGAAGAGAAACCTTTGCCTAGTCATTAGTGCTGCAAAACAAGTGCACTAACAATTGTTAAACCAAAACTCCCCAGTCAAACCAGCAATGGTGTTTTACAGTGAGTTAGCATAGGTATACAGCACCGCACAAGCGAAATCTAGAGCAACATCTTCCATGTCTGATAAGTCTGGCACCTTTCACCATCACTAAAATTACCTCCAGCCTCCCATGCACTAAGATGGTGCTTTACAATTAGTTCCACTAGCACCTGTGAGAAAAGTCTCCTGATAATGCTGACAACCGCAGCTGAGTTTATTCTTCAGTATTCACAGAGATGAGGGTCAAATCCTGCCTGCTCCCACCTGTGCAGCCTCAGGGAAAGCCCTCGCTCAGCCCATGCGCTTGGATATTTGGTTTCATGTCCCTTCTGTGGGCACCATGATTAAAGGGGAGCTTTACCTTTCCTTTAACCTGAAGAAATCTGGGACTAAGGGGGACTGTGGCTTGCTGTGGGGATGGTTATTTCCCAGCTTGATTAGTTGCAAGAAACATTTTGAGAGGAGAAAACTGCCAAAGGAGGAAAAGGCTGTGTTAAAGAAGATGAACAGAAAGAGAAATCGTGGTAGGGATGGGAAGACAGAGAGGAAACGTTAGTGAAAAGAAGCTCCTTCAAGGACTTTATGTTCACAGCTCTCACATCCCTCGGTTGGGCATGTGTTTGTGTTTGCATTAGGGATGAAAAGGTTTTTTTTAGTAAGCAGCTGTGAATTATTGAAGATATCATGAATCAGTATATGCAAAGAGGAAATGCAAAAATAGAAAAAGAAAGGAATATCAATATTACATAAGCAATTCAGAAAATCTCAAAAAAAGTCAAAAGTAGGTGAAGTTAAGATCTGATGAAACAGAGAAACATGTAACTAGAAAAGTCAGAAAAAGTCATCGTATCTTAAAAGCTTGAGACATTAAAAAGGCCAGAAAGTATATTCATTGTATAATAATTAAGAATACAAGAAAATGCTATGAATATGAAGCTGTTCCGTAAAGATGGGCAGAATATATAAAATATATTTATGATGAACTGCAGGAACCCAAATTTGCAGTCACCACAAGAGAAGAACAAGTTCAGATAATTACTCCGTGCAAAACAGAGCGCCTGGAAGTACAGAAGAAGGGAGAGATCTACACATATTAGATGTTTCTTGGCTGAAAAATACCCCTTAGCTAGGTGCATCAGTAGAAAAGCCTGAACGAAGATGGAGAGGATGAGATCAAACTGAAATTTCTCAGAAAAAATCACTGCCTGCACACAGCTTTCTGGTGATGCTGTTTATTTACTAGGCTGCCGATATGATAATGGCCGAGCAGTGGACCTTGTGGCAGGCATATAAATAAAAGCAAGTATTAGGAAGTTAAGTACTGACATAAATCGCATAATGTATGAGCAGTCATATTGGCTATCTTACCCTTGCCGTTTTGCCCATGCACATATAAAATGGCATTCAAGCTAACCAGTTTGCTGTGGCTTTTAAAGCTTACGTGACAGAGATAAGCATTGGGGGTTTTTTTGTTGTTTAACAAATATCAAATTATACAGTAAATCTGTATCATAAACTTTTTTCAATTTTTTGATACCTGCTAGATGCTCCAAGCACAGGTAAGGATCTCTGTGTGAAAACATGCAGAGATAGTTCCTCTCTTGAATGAGTACACTGTAAAAAAGCTTAAGCCACTTACAGAACATTGATAATAGAAAAGAAGTGATAAGAAATTGTCCAGAGGGTTTGCCTGCAGTTATTCACTCAGCAAAAAATAAAGCAAACCTCAGAGAACAGGTGACGGTAGAGGTCAAGAACACACTAACAAAATACGGTAAAAATTCCCACTAGATCTAAACCAGGCTGAGATCTACAGCTGGTACATGGTGAGCATTTAGTGTTTCAGAAAATGCCAATAGATAGAATTGGATAGATGACGCTTAAGCATTGCTAACACCTTCTCTTTTACCTGATCCATGCAGTTCAAAGCTCTGTGAAAAGTTCCAGCCTGTCTGCGTAAAGGATCCCTGTACCGTTGAAACGAGCAGGGCTAAATATCAAGGCTATTAACCTCAGAAGACAAAAGCAGACAGCCCTCACAAATAGGCGGGTGACTCACGAAACAGGCAGCCCGAAGCTGTAACCGGTGACCGCCGCCTGTCCCACCGCGGGCAAGGACAACTCAGCAACAGGAAAAGCAGCTCTTGAGCAGCTACAGTTTATCGGCCAGCGTTTTAAAGTATGTTGGCCATTTCAGGTTCCCTTCGGATGCTGAGATCCAAACTGCAGTGATTCAGAGTGTGTCATCTGGCCGTTTGTGACATGAGGTCAAGCAACCTCCAGGAGCGTGGTGGAGACAACCCCCCCCGGGCAGGGTAAACCGTTTCTCTCCAACTTTAAGGTACCGGTGTCCATCCCAGCTGCACTTTGCAACAGTAAGAGCATGGACTCCATCCACATCTCTGCTCAGCAGTTTTAGATTTTAAAATCTATTTCAGGTGGAAAAAGCACAGAGGAAGCAGCATTCAGGGCAGTCTCATTTCAAGCTGTGAGCTGGAGTAGGTATTGGATTCTGTAAGAAGAAAAAAATCAAAAAACTTCAGCAGTGTATTGATAAATCTCTCAAGGAAGAAAACACATTTGCAAAACCATGTGTCAAATGAATCACCTCTATCTACTATGTTATCAGTTTAACAGGCTAAGAAGAAATTGTTTTCTCTTATAGAAAATAGTTGTTTAACCCTGGTAGATTTTAATTACTGAACTCTCGCAACAGCCTATCTTTAATTAAAGTCTTTGTCGGCTTCCCTGGATTTCAGGTGAGGTTGTGCATTTATAATTTCTGTGGTGTCGGAAAGACAGCCAATTTTTCATTCCTTGAAAGCGATGATAGCTTACTTTGCTATAATGCACATGTATACCAATATTCCGTGTTTTCTTTCCACTGTCTGTCTTTGTTAAACAATATCCTGTGCAAGTGATTCACTGCACTTGAACTCATCAACTTGATACAATTTAAGTTCTGAATAACTTATTAGTAAGATGTTTTGTTGTGTTTGGTTTTTTTTTTTCCAAAAGAGAAAATAAACCATAAAAAACATTACTGAGGCATATCAAATGCACATTTACCTCTGTATGAGGGAAGAGCTATTAAACCCAAGATAAATTGAAATCCTAGAACAGATGTCATGATGGATGTAACTGCATTGTCAGCTGGATTAGTGTGGAGCCGCAGTGTGAACTTCTGGCAAATTGGAAGGCTCCTGAGTTTGTAATCCCCGGCAGCAGGAAGATTGGGAGAGCTAATCTTGTCCGTCTGATCTATCTGTTTTGGTTTGGATGCGTGAGTTAATCTGCTCTAAATTCTGCTCTCAAACCTAAACACACATCCCCTGCCGAAGGCAGCACGCTCAGGTATGGTCCTGAAGAAGACCATTCTGTAATTTTTATGTGTGAGAAATCCTGCTTTTTAAATACGTTGCTAAGTGTTCCCTTGAGTCCTGGAACGTCAGCTGCTGAAGGGCCCATGCAGAGGATGTCTCTTTGCTCAGTGAAACAAGATGAGACCTGAGTGAAGACTTCTTTTGGCATTGAGCAGCGGCTCTCAAGCTGCTCTGCTGCTGCTCTCCCCAGAGCCGCTCCTGCAGCGTGCTGCAGTCCATGCGCTAGCACAGCCAACAACAGATTGAAAACCAAAAGGTGATCTTACAAAGTGATTTTGTTGCCACTGATATCAGCTCTTCTTGCCTGTTACAGCGCGATGGACTTGGCATCCTACCTGTCCCAAGGCTAGTTAGCTTTGTATTGGAGAAGACAATTTGGTTTTGATTACAGATTTTAAATCTTTGCAGACCAATTTAAGCTGTTTGGTTTCTTTTGTGAAGAATTAAAACATCCTTATGGTGTAAAAAACTGCACTGAATTTTGGAAAACTTACTCATTTACTGTCATCATCTCTGCAATCTTGAATAAAATAGATTAATGGCACTATGTGACAATCTGTCATGTATTTTAGCTCATGGGGATTCTCCTATTTCATTTGAGTCTTTTTACTGATTTCAGCAGCTGCAAATACTTTTAAGGACGACAAGAGGAAGGGAAGGCAGTAAAAGGATGTGAGATGAAAGGAGAAGTGGGATTGGGTATGGAAAAGAGAATAAAGTAGAGAAAGAGGAGAAGAAAGGAGATTTTGAGGTTCATGAAAGGAACATGGGAGAAAGCAAAGAGTGAAACAGATCATGTGTCTGCTCTCTCAGATTCTTTTTCTCTTATTTCATCTTGTTTAAGAAAGCCAGGAATGATCTTAAAAGCAGTGTCCAAAATTCAGCTGTTTGCTTTTGCCCCATTTCCCTTTAAAGGGAGCTGCAGATGCTCAGAAGTACTCAAGTTTGGCCATAGTGTGTACCTGGAATTTTTTGGAAGTTGTCAGAGAGTAGTTTTGCAGCAACAGTGACGTGTGCATCCGTGTGCATCCTGGTTACACTCCCTACAAGGAATCGTGTTAATTCATTCCCTGACAGTCCTTCACGCTTTGACACTTGTCTGCGGGCCTGTGCACTGGAAAAGGCATTCTGCAGGTGCTGCAGGACTTTGCTCGGGAGCAAATATTTACACAGGAGTGATAGATAGCGAGTGTTTTCAGCGTGAGTAGCAGGAGTGCATTTAACTCCATGTGTAACCAGGATGAACGTGTTCCAAGTGCATGTCTATATTTATATCCCTCTAAATTCCTGTGCAAATTAGAAAGTCTCTGCTGCAATATCCTTACCCCATGCAGTCCTCCCTGTTACCATCGGCACAGGGAGGAGGTGAGGAAAGGATATATTTCCCTTCATGCCTTATCAGTATTTTCCTGCAGTCATCAAGTAGCTTGTTAGTGAAAGCCGTGCCACTATCCCATTCCCTTTCAGTCCAACAAGGATGAGACTAGAGTGAGAAATTAAACAGGGATCCCTGAAGAGGAACACCAGCTGAGAAGTATAGTCTTAATATGTTTATAAACCACATGAATGACTTGTATTGTGGAATATATGTACTATCATGTTTTGATAGGCCTTTTGACTAACTTACCCTGTGGGCGTTCCTCTTCATGTCACAGGAAGGTATTTTTTCAGAAATGCTCATCAATAGATAAAACCTGATTGTGGCAAATAATTTGGCATAGCTTCTCTTCAGCAAACGGGTTCCTCTGACAGTATCTGAATTAGTTCCAGCTCTGGCAAGTACTTGACAAACAGAGCCCAGTACTGTAGCTCTGTGTTGATATTGTTTATTCATTATTTGAGTAGGGTAGATAGAGCCCTAAGGGCCTGATCCAAAGCCCACAGAAGTCAGTGAAAAGACTCCACAAGCCTTTTTAGTTGCTGGAATCCTCTATTCTGTGTTTCAGAGTTTGGAAATCTGTGCCAGGAACTTCATCAATAACTGAAAAGCTGGAAGAAAAGCAAAGAGCAAACTTCTGGACAATCAGAAATAAGGAAAGGAGAATGAAAACATCCAATAAATTCTCAGCAGAGACAAAATGTCTCCACATAGCTTTTGTAGATGAAGACTGAAAAGATAGGTAACTTCTGATATTTTTAGGAAAACACCAAGTTTTTAAAAGCCTTAAGACAAAACCAAAAGTAACATCCTAGGGTCTTAAAATCATCTATTCTACAAGTACCTTGTAGTTCAGTCTTCTGTAAATTAACCACATTTACCTTGATTTTTTGTGGTGGTCATAAATCCCTCAAGTTCTACTGTTTTTAACAGCTTTGTTTTTACAGTTTTTAATGATAATTGCTGGTAAGTGAAAAGTTGCTAAAAGCTTAATTTTGCTAATGATATGTTTATGTGTTTGTGTTTAATATTATAGGGAGAGCCAGCAATGGTCCCTCTGCTTAGTTTCTCTAGTATTTTCCATCCTGAAAAATACAGTGATTATTTTTTAATTTGGTAGTTGTTGTTATGAAGCTCTGATGACTGACTGTCTGGAGTTGTCCTATGAAATTGGTCAGGGATAAAATTTCAAATCTGTAAAAGTGTTTTTTCTTTGTCCTGTGAAATTTCACTGGGATTTTCTGGTCTCAGCTGCTGACATTCGCTATGCCCCTTCCTCCTCTTACTGTCCTCTGGAAAAACATTGTCGGCTTGCTGAAGCTATAACTGGTTGTAGACTTTGGGAATAACTGGGTTCACATCCCCAAAGCAAAGGTATTGCTCACGCTAGCGTGGCTGGAGTCTGCAGAGCAGCTTCAGTGGAAGGGCATGGGAGAGGGTGGCAGCTCATTCTCCTCCTGGCACAATCCCCATGGTGGCTCTCGGTCACTGCGGGCACAGAGCTGCAAACTCCCCACAGCCCTACAGGCGAATAAAGAACAGCCAACCCCCACATCTGACTTAGACACATGCTTTGCAATGATGAGCCATTCAGAACTTTTACCTATGTCATTATGTGAATATAATTCTATTCAGCCCGTAGCATAAACACAGTTTATGGTATGAGAGCTGGGTAAAGCGTGCATGTTTTCCTTACAGCAATTCATAGCTCTGGGCATAGGTCTGTAGCACTCTTAGCATACATGAAGACTGTTCAGGTATCTCCTGGAAGTGTCACCTTCTGTGCTCTGGACACCCTAAGTGTCTTCACTCCTTCCATATAGGTAATTTTTTTTTCGCTTTTTAGACCTCTAACGGTTCTGCTTCCTTTCCTGTAGATTATCTCCAACTGCCCACACAAAAAGTGCCTTGATATTCCAGCTCAGACTGTCCCAATTCTCAGCACAATGAAGCCATTACTTGATATATCTTAGAGAAAGCACTCCCCTTTAAACAGTTTGATGATGGCTGAAAACCACCAAAGAATCATATTAAAAATCCTTTAACATAATTCTTTTAAAAAATAGCATAAGACCAGTATAGATACAGACAAAAAAGTAGTATATTCACCTATATTCATTCTTTGACCCTAATCACCTTTTTGGTACCTGAAATTCCTTGAGGCACAGGTTGGAGCCCCTGGAAAGGTCAACAGTCCTGTGGCTTTTCCTCAGAAATGTGGATTCTTCTTTGCTACAATTTCTTCCATGTATTTTACTACAAAGAAAGTTCTTCTTGTCTTCTCAAACTCTGTGCATCTGTCTCCTAAGCCTGGCATTAACACCTGAGTGATTCTGTAATTACTTTTTAATGATTTGAGGACTTTCCATTCCCCAAATCCCAGCCTCTTTCAGAAGTTATAGAAAATAGTTTTTTATTCAGCCTCATTTTTTTTTCCAGGCCAGAGCTAGCCACAATTACTTAATAAGCTTTAATGATTGTCTCATTCATAAAACAAGACGTTAGGAACCATCGCCTTGCTCCTTTGTGGAAGTACCATCAATATGTAGGAGAAAATCACAAAATATAATGGCGGCGAAGTCAACCCATTCCTAAAAGTTAGCCACAGAAAGATCTTGAAGAGTCTTTTCAATTTAACAAAGCATGTTTAATTTAATAAGATTAGAGATTCAGGGTAAAATGTGAATGATTCAGAACTTTAAAAGTCAGATTTTTGAAGGTATGAAAGACAAACTAGGGCTTTACCTAATAATTGAGCAGGAGGAGAGTTAGAGCAGGTAGGTATCTTAAATCATCAAAACCTGGTAGTATTTGGTATGTTTCCTAAGTAATTTTTACAAATGGCACTTTGAACTCATATCAGGTACCAGAGTTTAATTTTTTTTGTCTGTTTCATATAACTTAGCTACCCCATTTTTTTTTTTTACTTTGACTTCGTTACGGTTTTGATAACTTTTTAAAAAAACTTTAATTCTTTGAGGAATACTATTACTCTTGAGTTTGACATTGGTCTTTCCACAGTTCTGAATGAACTCTACCTTGCTTAAGGAAACTTCTGTATTTAAACTTTGTGAACTTCAAACATACTGTACATCGAGTCAGTGTTCTCTTGTCAGACCAGGAGGCACCTGTATGCCATGAACAGACTACACGTTAAAACACTCCTGACCACATACAGAATTATTCCAGAAAAATTCTTTGATATGGAATATAAATGCAGGATAAACTGTGAAACAGCTCTGGAAACCAGCAATGTTCCATTGCCTGAATAGTTTTAACATTCAGATAAAGCTGACTTTTGGTAATCCGCATTGAGCTGCAAGATTCTCGCTCCTTGCATGTTTGCGGTGTCTACGCAGGGGATTTCAACCTGGTGGCCGTTTTGAACAGAACTTGAATATTAATCATTAGTAATATCAGTCATTAGTAATTGCGAATTCTGATTCTCTCCATCCCATGCTCCATCTCCTCCTTCTTCCTCCCAGGCAGCCAAGTGCCTCTTCATGGAAATCTTCAAACAATGTATTGGTTAATAAATGAATTGTCTACGGTGTATTAGCCCAGGAAAGCTCAACATCCAGGACTATACATATGCCACCCATATTGCAACATGGTGTCCTCTCATTAAGTACATGGAAAGTAGTTGTAATTTTTGTAAACTAGCAACTCTTGCCAATTTTTCTCCCGATTAGTATAATCCTTTTCTCATAATCTCTTATAATAAAGTTTTATACTTCATTTATCTTACATAATTAGACCTTGGACAATCTCACAGCCTTGTTACTTTTGTTTGTTAAAGCTCATGTTTCCTTCTAAGACATCAACAAACACTATACCTGGTCAATTGTATTCCAAATGTTTTCAGAATAACGTATGTATAACTTGTGTGTGTGTAACTTGCGGGAAAGAAACTCAAATCTCAGGGGTCCTTGTTCCTATTAGTACTATCGCTATTCATGCGTGAGTCTTTAAGTTTTGGCCTTAAATCAGATCCCAGGATAAACTTGTTTTCTTTGTACTTCACTACTGAAGTTTTCCGTTTTACATATTTAATAGAAAAACTATCAATATTTCTTTCTAAACTGTTTGATGGGTTTTTTTCCAGGAGACTGCTAGAACAGCTGGGAAGACTGCCAAGAAACTTGCTAAAGACAGTAAGAGCAGGAACTAAATCTCAGAAAAACATGAAAAACCTGTAGCAGTGTCTGAACAGTGAAATAATTACCGTCGACCAGCAACTGTATCTAATAATAAGTTTTATAGCAATGTGGTAAAGTTCCTGATATGCAACATTATGTTTCAGCAGATAAATGCAAATGACAACTGAAGTATAATGTTGAACATTACAAAGTCTGTGCCACCGTAAAATGGCTTGTTACAGACAGTCTTAGAAGAGGCTCTATTGACTTCACATTTTTACAGCTGTTTCTGCAAGTTTCTCAGGTGATGTCTATTAAACCAAGGATTTATGCCTCTTTCATCCTCTCAATATGTTCCTAGCAGCTCTTATGATCACCTAGAAAGTACAGAAACAGCAGAGTAATGGAAATTTTCAACATTTTCCAATGATAAATTTGATGAGCTATGGCCATAAAAACATGGAATGCACTCAGTTGTCTCAGTTATGAGCTGTAAACTGTTTACTCCAGTTTTACTTCGTTTCCGCCTTTCTGAACTCCTGCAATCTGCCTTTACTCCACATGACTGAACACTGGGGTTATGATAAAACATTATAACATGGTAAGTGTGCTTCTTTCCTGCCTTAACAGGCAGACGTACTGTTTCTCATCTAGAATTCAGATCCTCATCTATATTATTAGTTCAGATAACTCAGGTGGGTAACGACAATGAAATTTTCATCTAAGCTTAGAATTATCTGTAGGTCAATGGATGGGCTGTTTGAGTTTGTGAGTGTCCCAAAGCTTCCCAAAACTGCAATTAGTAGAAAAAGTTCTATGGATTTTGGTGAAATTGGATCAGATACTCACGTGACCAAACTAATATAAACTGCCTCCTCCATTTTCTTCACCGGAAACTGCTAACTAGAATGCAAAGGGTTCAGGATGCCATTCTCACGTTACCCTTGACTTAACTGGGCAATAATTTCACCTTTGATGGTTTAAGAATATAATTAATTCTGCTTCTTAATTGTGTACCTACTGAACTGCAGATAGATTTGCCGTTTTTACCAGGTTTGAAGTTCTTAAAGTTACTAATACTATTACTATGGGAACAAGAGTTGATGTCATGTGCTACAAAGCTTACTTGAACTTCATGTCTCCAGTACTGTGTATAAGCTCAGAAAAAGAAAAAAAGCAAGCTGCTTTTTCCCCCTTGCCTTCCTGTCCTCCAAACTGCCTTCACTCTGCAGTTAATTTGAATCGTTTCACCATTTCTACCCAAAAGAAATATGTTGTCAGGCCACACTGAACGTTCACTGAACTGTGCAAACTCCATTGTCCCCAGTGAAACCCATGAAAAAACGTGAGTGGTATCTGTAAAATCCTTTGACTTCTGACGGCGTTGAGTCAGAGATTGCTCAGCAGTTCCGCTGGTGCCGATGTTACACTGGTGATGCCCCCGTTTTCGCTCTCTGTTGGTTCTTTTGCGTTAACAGGACCCCAAAGGACCGTGAAGACCATATGATTTTGGGCGCCTGCGGTTGCTCTCACCGAACACCGGGAGAAAGCTGCTGTTTCCAACAGCGCCCGTTCCCCCGGTTCAATGCCTTGCTTTCCCCGTACTCAGGCATGTGAGGAAGAGCAGGGCAGCAGGCGCTGCCCGTTCACCCCCGGAGTCCACCAACCGGGGACCCGGGGTTTCGCGGGGCTCCTTGTGCCGGTTCGACGCCGGGGCCGCGGCCAGGGGGCCCCAGCAGGGCAGAGCGAGGCGGAGGCCGCCGCAACCCCCGGGGCCTCAGTCCGGGCCCCCACCGGGAGGGTTCGGTCCGGGCCACCCCCGGACTGCCGGGCGGGTCGTGCCGTCCTCGTCCGCCGAGCCCCGTCCGCTTGGCCCGCCCTCCGGCGGGGACCCCCGGCTCCCCCCCGCCTCCCGCCCCGTCCGCGCTGCCCGGCGCCCCGCGGAGCCGGCCGGCTGCCCCCGCCCCGCTGCACCGCCCCAAGCCTCCGGAGCGGGGAGGCAGCGCCGCCGCCCCGCCCGCCGCCGCTGCGCGCCGGGGCAGGCGCCGAGCAGGTGGCCGCAGGCAGCGGGCAGCGCCGCGGCATGTGAGCGGCCCCCGGCTCGCCGCTCGGCCGCGCTCCCCCGGGAAGGCAGCACCGGCCCTCCCTGCCCTCCCCTTCCCCTGCCCTCCCCTCCCTTCCCCGGGCCGGCCGCGGAAGCAGGGCGCCCGCAGCGGCAGCCCGGCGGCGGCCGGGGGCTGAGCGCCGCGCCCCGCCGGGGGGGCGGCCGTGGCGGAGGGCGGAGAGGAGGAGGAGGAGGAGGAGGAAGGCTGCACGGGGCCGGAGGGACGCGGGAGCCCCCCCGGCCGCCCAGGATGAAAGTCACCGTGTGCTTCGGGAGGACGCGGGTGGTCGTGCCCTGCGGGGACGGGAACATGAAAGTTTTCAGCCTGATCCAGCAAGCCGTGACCCGGTACAAGAAGGCGATCGCCAAGGTGAGGGGCGCGGGGAGCGGCGCCCGCGATCAATATGGCGCTTCCCGGAGCGGGGAGGGAAGCGAGGGGGAAAAGTCCGGGCTGCTCCGCCGGGGCGGCGGGAGTGGGGCCGGGGGCGGCCGGCGGTGGCGGAGCCCTCCGGGGAGCGTGTGGCCGGCGCCGCCGAGGGGAGCCCGGGGGGGGGGGGGGGGGGCGGTGGGCCGGGGCGGGGGGTGGCCGCTCCGCGGCGGCCAGCGCGGCTCCCCGCGGCCGCGGGCGCCTGGCGGGCCTCGGCCCTTTGTTCGCCGGTGCCTGGCGGCGAGGTGGCGGCCCCCGGGGGGTGCCGGGGAGGGGGGGCGCCCGAGCCCGGCCGGGAAAGGGGCGCGGGGGCCGGCGGTGCCGGCTCTGCCCCGGGGCGGGCGGGCGGCGGGGCCGAGTCGCCGCGGGCCGGGCGGGAGTCGCCGCGGAGGGCTGGAAATCCAGCCCCAGGCTTCCCGGCCCTCCAGGCCCGGCGGCGGGAGGGAGCGGGGGGAGCCCGCCGAAGGGGCGTCCGTCGGCGCCCCGCGGACCGCCCCCCCAGCGCCGGAGCCGGGTGCGGGGGGCCCCGCAGCGGCGCTCCCGCCCGCCCGCGCAGCCTCCGCGCCTGCCCCGCTGCCGGGGGTGCGGGGGGAGGCTCCGCCTGGGCGTGAGGCATCCGCGGGGCGCCGGGAGCGACGGCCCGGCCCGCGGCGGGGCTGATCCCCGGTGCCGCCCGGGCTCCCGCGGCCCCATGTTGAAATCCCTGGCTGTGGGTGTGCGGGCGGTTGCACACTTGGCTTTCCCTCCATAGGCGACTTGTTGGGCTTTGTTTTTTTCCTTCCCTCTTTCTTTTTGTACCCCCCTCCGCCCTGTACTTTCTTCTTGTTGCCGCAAACTTCTTTTTAATCGTCTGGTTCCCTGGGACAGTGTGACCGTCGTTGGCTGAGAACTTGAGCAGCGCTCTTCCCCTTCGCTCTCCCTGATCCATCCCAGCAGCCCAGTGCGCTTTTTTTCCCTCGGCCCCTTGTGACACACTTTCCACTTCTGAACCTGGAAGTTTTGTTTTGGCAAATGCTGACTCCCGGGCTCTCTGAAACCTGCGGTGGAAGCAATAGTGTGAACATCATATTGATTGGTTTGAAGTGATTCCCAGGAAGATTTTTAAGATCAGTTTTCTCAGAGTTCCAGTTCTGCAAGGAGGAAAAGTAACTTGAGGTTTCCATTACCTTCCCACTTGATTGCTGAAGGACATGGTTTTGCAGAGAACAAACACATTCTCTCTGTATTTTTAGTATTCCTCTTGTAACACAGTTGTCATTCTGTCTGGAAAAAGAGTAGAAGGATTCACTAGGATATGGCCCTGGCTACCTGCCAGCTGTTATTTATATGTTTATGTTTATATAATGGATATGGTAATTTACCTGCATGTAGGAGACAGTGGCGAAAAGTGCCTTTCTGTTTAAGGTAAACCAGCGTCCCTTGGGGGGGGGCACTGAGTGCCTCATCTAGCCATTCAGGTGAGAAGTGTTTGCAGAATTTGTTCGTCAGTGTTACAACCTTGATAAAATTAATTATTTTGATGTGTTGTGTTCCAAAACTGTGGCCCTGAGTAACTCGGGTGGCACTGGGCTGCGTCCTGGTTTCCGACTGTTAAAATTGCATTAAGGGGTAGCAATTAATGTTGTGCAGTATAATGTTAAGCCTGGAAGTGATTGCAGTAGTGAGCACGGGAGAAACGCATGCCAGTCGCCAGGAGAAGGTTGGGTGGTTGCAAGTGGTGTGGGTTTGTTCAGGGAAGAAGTGGCCCACCTGTGGAAACATGAAAAATTCAAAAGGTAACTTTTCTTCAAACTTACTAAAAAGACAGTTTGCAGAGGTGCAGCCAGGCTTTGACAGGCTCCTGGTCCCCAAAGATCCCAATCTTTGGTTTAAAATGACACAGTGGTTTTATTTATTAGTACTTATATGGTGGTTATGCTGTATGCCACTGGTATGGATTTGAGGTAGCTGTAATTACTGAGATTGCTTCTATTATATGGAAATACTGTGGTTGAAAACACAGTGGCAGAGTCCACAGACTTTCTCTGAGTGTTCTGTACAGTCCCTGTCAAACCTTTGAGCTTAAATTTGCTGAACATCGTGGCAATGTTTATGTAGTAAGGAGGTGGATCCTCAGTGTCTCTAAGTAAATGTATAGTGTTGTTTGCTGTGCTTGTTGGAGAGTAACATAGCAATTTTATGGTTTCAATGGCAGAATTTCATAGATGACTGTCTTTTTATAGCAGTTAGGCGTTTTTTTTTTCTATGCTAGCATAGCAAATCAGCAAATTGTCACTTCAGAAAGAGACAAGAGAGGGGACAAAGTGATTCCTAAACTGAGAGGATTAAAGTATATGTGCACATACGAACATACGCCCTGGCAGCTGCTATCAAGCTGACGCCGAAATCTACTTCACCACCACTGTGCTGTTGTGGAAAAAAGTGTATCTGGTGGAAGCTTATTCAAAATATTTGATTTAAGTTTATGGTTTTCATACTTACAGGAAAAACAGCATTTCTCATCCTGCAAAAATGCATGTGTCTGCTGTATGCAGCGGTTCCTTCAGGAGAACTGCTCGAAGCTGCTGAGCGCTGAGCTGCCAGCCCTTCTCAGATTCCCTCCCGCTTTGTCACGGTTTCCAGGTGGTGATTAGCAATGAGCGATCTGCACGGGCAGCGCTTCTGCTGTACCCCTGCAGTCGTGGTGGGGCAGCCTGGCATCGTGCCGGAGGGGTGCCAGGAGCGAGTAACTGCAAATTTTGGACCTCAGCTTGAATTTTTCTGACTTGGTGTTATTTAAGTTGATTAGATGTGGTGAGGATGAAAAAAATGCATATGGAAAATAATCCAGATAATAATAAGGTTCTCTGCTCTGTAAAATTTTAAGAGTTAAAAAGGCTATGGATAACACCCCTAGTTATGGCAGTTAGTTCTGGATGCAATTGTCTTTGATTAGGATTCATAAATTCATTTTGGATTTGGATTTGGAAAACATTCATTATGGATTAACGCTGCTGTCAGTACTAAATCTTTAAGTGTGGAATAAGCGATTACTGTGACAGCCTGTGCTTGAAGGTTGGTCTGTGTAGCGTGTAAAGGAAATCTTCCTGTTCCTTTGCTTTTATTCCAAAAGAAGCTTTGGGTCTGAAATGCAGTCTGTTTTTTTCTGCAGGCTGTGTTTGTGGTGAACGGACAAGCGAATGATATGAGAGGTTTGAAAAGTCCACCTTGTCCAGGGCAACTGGAGCAGGGAAAAATTGATCCTGCTTATTGAAACATCATTTGCCTGGTGTTACACTGATGGTGCTCTGTCTGGGCGGCTGAACCAGCGCAGCCTCTGGCACCATTCGGAGTGAAACGAGCACAGTTTGGGCAGGGGGCAACCGGCCTGAGAAATGGTGTGTTTTCTAAACTCTGCTTGTCAGGGGCTTTGCAGGTTTTGTGTTGATGTAGTTCTGCTCATGGCTTCCTAGCAATTAATTTAATGATAGAAAAATGCTGGTGAGAAGGTAAGAGGAGGGGAAGTCAGCCACACCTGACCAGCTTAATGTTACTGGTAAGAGATGGTGGCTTGCCAAAGGGAGCAGACAGACAGGCAGCTGAGATGAAACTTATTTAGCAAATGGTTTTAAAATGTGGAAAAATATTATAAAAATGAGGTATCAAGTAACCCCTTATCAAAAAGAAATAACTGTACATCCTGTAGCTTTGGTTTGATCTAGTTGTAGGCAGAGACTTTTCTGACTTTTTTTGGTGACTTTTGACTATCACCATAGTCTTTGTGTGCTTTGGGTTTTTTTAGATATTGTGAGCATTTCAGCTTTTATCTTCTTTTTCATGCAAATATAAATAAACATGCATAGGTAATGGGTAGGTATATTTTTTTTTTCAATTTTTAGCATTACTGTGTAATACTAAATACATTACATCTAAACAAGAATGGTGAAGAAGAATACGAAATAGGAATTAGTAGATTTACAGGAGTTGTTCAGTGTCATGTTCAATCCCCACAGGAATTGTTCAGCTTTTTATGATAGTTAGTCTGATGTCCTGTGTATCACGAGCTTGTAGTGATGTTCATTGACCTTGTATATAACCCTGGTTTTTCTAGTTAAAATAAGTAAATTAACAGTTTTCCCACTGAATCAAAAAGATTTTAGGACTCTCTTCAGACACTTTTCCCCTCCTCTCACCAAATGCTGTGGGAGATGAAGTGTTTGGGGGTTGGGATGTTATATGGAACAATGCCTGAATTGTTAATTTAAAAACTGCTGTACCTTAATATTTGTGAAAAGAAATTGTAATCAGCTCTTTGATAGCGTTTGAAGGTGGTTGCTGATAAGAGAGCAGAACTAGGGGGGAAGTTGGCTGTGTAAGCAAATGTAACAGGTGTCAAATGACCATATTCTCACTTAATTTGTGCATAGGAAGCTCAGGCCACCCAGAACTTAAAGCTTCAACACTTTGGTAGGTCTGACATTCATCGGCAGGGAAGCGTGAGAGGGGAAGGTTGTAGTCTCAGTAAATGTGTGCAGCTTTTTTTTTGTTTGTTTGTTTTTTGTTTTTTGTTCCCCCAGTGCCAGCTAATTGGGATTTTCCAGATTATTTGCTTAAAAGTCAGCTCCCAGACAGTAGGTTGTCTTCCAGGTACACAACGGCGTCTTTGATGCTTTCTATATTCTGCAGAGCAAACAATTTCACAGTTGCTCATGAGTGTCACTGGGGCATCATTTATAGGTCCTAATACACAGGAGTGGGTTGGTATGAAAATCTGCCCATTTTACTTGGGTTTTGTATTGGTCTGGGCACAGTCCCCACTTGAGCCTGGTGGCTGGGTTTTGGGCACAGGCTTAGCTGGCTCCTCCACAGTGCCCATGCAGAGACCCCACGGAATTGTAATAAAAACGCTCATGGGCAATAGTGCCTAAATTTAGCATAAAGATGATCTAATTTTTTTTTTTTTTTAGGATTAGATTTCATTTTGGTATCTGCATAATTCTTGAGCCTGTTTTCAGTGAAAAGAAGTCTTGTAGACTGTTTTCAGAATGTGCATGAACCTTTTCCACCCCAAAATGGAACCAGAAACCCCCAAATCCCTGTCACCCCTGCTGCTCAGTTGACTGTCAGTTTAGTTCTAGCTGATACCACCAGGATGAAGTCTCTGGGTTCTGTGTTGAGTAGTGGCTGGTAGTATTTCAGTGATTCACCGAGCTCAGCCAGGGGAGCCCAGATTCCCCGGGGCTGCTGGTACTTTTTTCAAGTCGGCTCTTGACCTCTTTGCTGATGCTGAGCTCCCAGCAGCGGCACTGAAACCCAGCTGCCTGGCCATGTCACCCTGCTGCGGCTCAGTGAAAGCCACCAACAGCAGTGGGGAGCTGCTAATTTAAGGAAGGAAAGTACTGAAATGGGTCACAGTCGCTTCATGTTTAGAAAGCTGTTGTGTGATGCTGCAGGTTTGGGAGTTGATGGTGGAAACACAAGGCTACATCTTGCATATAGCAAATTAATTCCCTCTGCTCATTACAGAAAACTTCCTTTTAACCACTTGTCGCCATCTCCCTCTGTGTTTTCAGCCAAATGAGTGTTTTCCTGTCGTTGCTCGCCTCTGAGTACAGGTGACTCGCACATTGCAGGAGAAGTTGCAGGGTGAAGGTGGGAATGAACCTTTGGATCGAGCGTGGCAGTGGCCGCAGAGGTCTTCTGCGTGGGGGCTTTGCTGTTGACCAGCACTGTGCCCGAGGGGACCTGTGGCTTGGGAGGTGGGGACCTGCAAAAGCTTTGCTGCAGCCTCTCGCCTCCAGGTCTTGCCTGTGTTCAGCCATCCGTGGTACGAAGCATGAGGCTTCTCTTCAGGAGGCCTGAGAGCCACGCTGGGGCTGTATCCTTGTTATCTCATCAAGAAGGGTAAATGCTTTTCAAATTATCCAAGGCTAATACATAGGAAGACTGAATTCTGTAATGCTTATTAAGGGGGACATAAGAAGTGAACAGCATTCAAGTCCTTCAGCTTTGAAGGTGTTTTCAGTGAAGGGTATGTGTGGTACTGCTGTGGTTGGCCGATGCGCACAGTCCCTATCTTTAGCTGGATGGGGTACATCATTGCTTTCAGCGTGGCATTATGTGGTTACTCAGTATTTCAGCATTACTTAATGACGATCGAAGTGAAGTGTGTGTCTGTGGAAGAGTGGCTTGAGAGTGATTTCTCTTTGAGCAAGCGCAGTGCCTGGCTGCTGTGAGCAATTCCTGTAGCTCTGAGGGGACGATTGTGGAGGAGCCCGTGAAGGTGCTCCTGGAGAACAGGTCCTGGAGGCAATTTGGGGTTTAGGGAGTTGCCAGCCTCTTTTCTCCTGGGCGATAGCCTTCCACCAGTGGAAAGCCATCTGATTCTCATAGCTTTTTACGCTTAAACTTTGGTTATAACGGTCACAGATGCTTTAGTTCTGTTATAAAAACACCACTGGAAGTAACACTTTCTCAGTTGTACCAGACTATGACATCTTTTGGTTGAGGCACATTTAATCTGGTAAAATAAGATGGAGTAAATGGGGGAGAAACGCTGGTGATGTTAGTTATACAGAATACGGTTCATGTAGCTTTAAAACAATTTCCTGGTTCTTCAAAGGAAAACAAACCTTTTCATCCAAATATAAATTGAATGGATAAAACATGCAACAATGCTGAACCAATGCTTATGTATATTGAAAATAAAGTGGAATTCTTCTAACATCAATCCAGAGTATAGCACAGATGTTCTCACTCAGAAATATTTTGTGAGCAGTAAGAAAATAAAAAGTGGAGGAAAAAGTATTAAAAAATTCTGCAAGATACTTTAGGGCATCTGTGCTTTTTTTTTTCTCCCCCCTTCCTTTTTGATATACATTATATATTTTCTTTGTTTCTTTGAGGTCATTTTACTGTAATGCTCAGCAAGTCTGGTACTGGAAGATAGATAAAAACCCACCAAAAACCAAACTGCCTTTGAGCTAAGTTACATAATCCGGTGGTGCTGTTTAAAAAAAATGAGAAAGAAAAAAGAACACAGCAGCACAGATGTACTTAATACTTGTCAAAGTTGACTAATATTGACAGCGAAAGGGAAATAAGTCAAATTCTAAATTGGCAAAAAAATAATTTTAAAGTAACAGTGAACATTAGGGCCTTTTTGTTTTTGAGATAATCACATGAATTTTACTTGTTACAATACTTTAGCAGTGTCAGACTTTTTCCTACTGGTGGCCTTAGATCTCTTCTCAAATTGATTCCTGATATTTGTTAAATCAGAAATAATTTTAATAACTATCTTGTTGCAGTATTTGCTGTTGCTCTTTTTTAGTAGCAGGTACATGACTAAGTTATTTCCTACTTCAGTTTCTTATTGTAAAGTGGTACATATTAATAACCTATTTAGTACCAAACAAAAGGAGAAATGTATCCCCTACTAAAAGCTCTTGGGCTGCATCCCACACACTGCATCTCAGGGCCGGGGTCTCTGGTGGAGAGGAAGAGCAATAAAGGCCAAGTGTTTTTCTGTGCGAGGGGGTGCGACTCTTGCTGCCCAGGAGTAGGGATGAGCATCCCATGGAGCTGGGCCCTGGGATGCTGCTGTGGTCCTGCTGGGCACTGAGCTCTGGCTCAGTGTCTCCAGCTTGTCAGGACTTTCATGGGAATGGAGAGAGGTCTGGCAGAAGGGAAATGACTGTGGAGAGAAGGGTGACTTTCCGTAGGGGAGGAAAAAAGTATGGGATGTCCTTGGAGACTGGTGAAAGGAAATGCATTTGGGGTAATGATAAATGGATGTAACTGCTGGTGCCTTTTCTTTAACATGAGAGTGAAACAGGAGTTTGCATGGAAGCAAGACAGTAACGGAGTAAATTAAGTACTGACAAATGTAAAGAGCTGAAGATGGGAAGAAACTGGTTAACTTGGTGCCCTGGAGGTAAGTGGTCAATTTAGGAAGAGGATCAAAAGTTGACCTCAGTAGTACAACAGATGTCACCTAAAAGGCTTTCTTTTAAAAAGAAACCCATGGAATTTATTATAGGAAGCTTCCCTTTTTGAGCAATAAACTTAATGAAAGTAGTGAATCTCTGATTTGGTAGGGAAAATAGACACTATTTTGGAAAAGTGATGTCACATTTTTGGACATACTTTCCACATTCTCTCACGCTCAGCCTGCTGCTGATGCAGCGAGATTTTGAATCCTTTGCAGGAGGAGCGAGCTGGTACATCGTTAGCAGTTTTCTTCTTAGGTGGCCGCATTTATAGGATTTTTGTTCCAGGTATGCATGTCTTTACAGACTCAGAATGGCAATTTAAAATGTTTCTGGTGTTCATGTTGTATTACTAATAGGATAAAAAAAAAAAAAAAGTGATGTGGGTATGAAGTGTTTTAAATGGAGATAGAGCTTTTGGGAGTGCCTGTATATTTGTGTGCGCACCCACTTAGGTGTTTTCGTTTGTTTGAAGAAATGTAGCAGCACTTACTAAATGAAAAAGTAGTTTCACCTTACCCCATCTTTTTTGCATGTGCTTTCAAAGTTGTTGAGTTACTCTATCTTCCCCCTAGGCAAAGGCCACATAATGTTTTTTTCTTCCCTATTAAATGTCAGAAGCAATATCCTACTTGTGAGAAACTTGCAGAGATACACCTCTTTGTGCATATAATGAGAAGAATGACTTTGTTCCAAGTTCTCGAAGTCCTTCTGAACAGGAAGGAGCAGGAGCAGAATTTCATGAAATGTGGAAAGAAATACTTCTAGGGATGCTGGAGTGTCTCTAAGACCAAGTAGCTTGAAAGTTTTGTTGCTATAACAACTTAAATGACAGTTTAAAAAAAAAAAAGAAAAAGAATGAATTGGAAGCTTCAGAACCTTTAGCTTCTTTAATAAACCGCTAAGTGGAATAACAAGGCTTGATTTAATTTGATCTCTCCAAGAACCTGTTGTACCAAACTTTATTTGCATTTTTTTAAGTGTGCATTTGTTTGTGCTGTCAGTTTTTCCCCTCTGCCTTCCTGTGAAGACGGCTTGCCCACAGCTGCGAGCACTGGGAGAGCCGCCAGCTACCAAGTACCAGGAGAAGAGTTTAGGCAGCTGGGCTGCGGTGGCCAGCCATTTCTGGTGATTGAGCCTCTGGCTTTGGTGCTGCGTTCAGTCTGTGAAGATGAGGAGGGAAAGGATTTTACACACCCACCCCCCCCCCCCCCCCCCCTTGAATTTGGCTCTGTCTTTTGGCAGTACCAGGCTGCTGGAAGACTTCAACACAAGAGACTCCTCCACTGTCCTCACTTCAGTCAGAGTCCTGTCTTCTGGGCATGGTGCAAGTTAAGAGCATCATTTCCAAATCCTATATTGAACATTTTTTTCTGTCATTAAGAATACTAATTTGAGAAGATAGGTTTGATATTTTCTGCCCTCCCTGAGTTTCTTCAACAGCAGCTTTTATTGCTTTTTCCAGTTTTTATTCAAATGAAAAATAGCACAGATAAATGTGGTCTGTAATAATTATGGAAAATTTGAAGTCTGAACTAAGAAATTGCAAGAAAAACTGGACTGAGTGAAGTAAAAGCTTTTAAATTTGAAATTGTCTGTTAGCCTGGGCTCTGTGTTGTGAAACAGCCAGTGAATGTGGTTTTAAATGTCTATAACCGTGTGTATGCAAAATGTTTGTATGTTTAAGTGCTACCGTTTGTTTAAAGAGAAACCCTATATTTTCTAGACTTAGCTAACCTGGTCTAAAAAGAAAATGTTATGCTCTGTATGTAAAAGAGTGTATTTAACTTGTGGTTATATTAGGCAATGGAGTAGTCTCACCCAGTGCACAGCACTCGAACTCAAGAACATAATGCTTTGGTAAACTAAAACCAGATGTTAATATGCCTGAGATGTTATTGTAATCAGTGTTTTATAAATCTCTCCCTTATTAGTGTAGTTGTTTGAAGTAAATTCCTGATGACCCTTTTGTTGCTTTGGTGGTGTTACAAAATAGCTATTGTTACCATTTAGCAGGGGGGCTTTGAGCTAAGCCACAGATAATGAGCATCCCGGATTGTATCTTTTAGGGTTTATAAAATATTTAGCTGAAAAGGCTCCTGGTCCTCACCTTGTCTCTGTGGAGGTATGAAGTTTCCTTTGCTGGTGGAATTCCCTAGCTGGGGAATGAAAGCAGCAGCGAAGGGGAGCTAGCTTTACGAAAAGCTAATTTGTGCCTAGTTAAATATTCTTTTGATATTTGAATATGAAGTAATTAGCTTGGATGTACTGCTGTTTACCTTTTAGGATTTGGAGGAGTCTAAACAAGCTGATGAAGAGAACTGTGTCATAAATCTACTTTTGAAATATTTTTTGAGATCGTATGTTTCAGACTGGGACTGTCTACTTTTTGTGGTGTTATTTTACTGGTGGCCAGTGACTGCTGGGAGCAGTGCTGAGCTAAGTGGCTAAGGAGAGGTTTGGGCGGTGGTCTGGTGTCTTCCTGTGGGCCGTATGGGGCGATCGGATAGACCCCTGTGGGAATCCCCTTTCTAAAAATGCTATCAAGGTGGCTGTGTAATTGCTTACGCATGGTTGCTACTCTTCTGACTTAAAAAAAAATGTTGTTCAATATTTCCCGTAGCCATCTACTGTACTTGAGCCCAACCTTTAGGAAATGGTCTGTTTCATCCTAAATTACTTCCATTTCCTAATTCAGTACTTGCTTGGACTCATAGCAGAACAAAATAAAAAAGGGGATTTTTTTTCCTTTGTTTTATGTGAAAGTTGTTAGACTATTTTGAATCTGTAAATAGCAATAGCTAATTCTGTAAAATATATGTCCTGTTTTATGGCTGTCTGTGTTTCCCCTTATTAGACCATGTATTATGTCTGTGATGAGGTAGTGTGCAAAGACTGCTCTAACTCTAGCTGCCTTCACAAGTTGCTTCTGATTCAGTGTGCCAGTGTTCTGGTGCCTTCTGAAGGGCTTTGTTTCCAAAGGTTGGTGGATGCCAAAGACATTGTGAATAGCAATCCTATTTTAAGACACAACGAGTACACATTTTTTCTTGATCACTTTTGGAGATTGAAGTTGTGTGCGATACTGAAATGAAAAAAATAAGTTTTTCTGTAATTAATTAATGTTTTACAAGGATGCTGTTATTAATCCAGAATTTTCCTGTTGCTTTTTCAAAAAAGTGTGTTGTTCCATTCTGAACTCCAGTGCGGAGTGTAGTAATTCACTTTGTGTTTTGTGTTATTCTGGGGTGTAAGTGACAAGCTGAGACAGGGAGCAGAGATCTGAAATCAGTTTATAATAGGCAGCCCTTTGCAGCCTGCCTTTTACCCGAGCACTACTCGCAAAGACAGGCTTTGGTGAAGACCACATGGCTTCGGATTTGTAAACTGTGCCTAGGTGCAATAAATAGGAGGGTCTGTTTTTTGCAATTGCATCTTGGCATCAACAGCCCGGGGAGTCAGCCCGCTGCTGCTCATCTGCCTACTTTGCAGTGCATGGGGAGCTGCAAAATCAAACACTGGGCTCGAAGGTGCCAAGATTTATCTATTTTAATGCTGTAGCTCCCCTTTCACTCCTTCTGAGTAAGCAGGCCTCCAAATCCAACGTGATACATAAAAGCAAAGTTGTGGGGTCTTCCCCCCCCCCCGCCCCCAACACCTCTTGCATCCTTAGATATAGTTTGTTCTGCATCATCACACCTGCTCCCAGCCTCTGTCAGAGAGCAGGTTGCAGCTTGCAATTAAGTGCTCCCAACATCTGTTGGTGATACGCCAGCAGCAGGACAAGGCTTTTAGCTTCGATCGGCTCTGCTGGCTTGGGAACGTTGTTAAATGGAGAAGGGAGAAACAAAATATCGGAGTCATTTTGAAATAAATGTAAACTAAATATGCAGAAGGAAAAAGTGGAACTAATAAAATTTACCACTTCAATTTCTTTTTTAAAGCATGGATTTTAATGCATATTATGCTCAGTAGAGGAGAACTCTTCTAATTAAAACTAGATCTGTGTTTTATTACTTCTTTGGCCACTTTAATGATGATGATACTATTTAGCAAGTGCTTCAAGTAATGTTTGTAGCTGTGTACTAGGTCTAGGCGTAGGACCGGTCTGTTTGGGAAGCCTTTGGAACTCAGGCTAATAAAATCCACTTGAAATTCAAATGTTCAAAAGCATGGAGACTTTTTCTCTTTGTGTCTTTACTTCCACTGTTGCCCTGGTCACTGGACTTGAATTTCCAGAGCTGTATCCAGGCTTGCTGCTGCCGAGCTGTACTTGCCGTGTGCCGTACAGGCACCAGCTCTGTTACCGCAAGGTGAGCGGTGGCTCCGATCTGCAGCGTGGTTGGGCTGCCACGGCATACTCTTCTCTAGTAGATTAATGTTTTTTACCGCTTGCTTTCATGATAGGATGACCTACTTGAAATTGCCTTTATTTTTAACGTGGAGGTAAGATTATACATACAGATTGTACAAGTTGTTAGTAAAGACCCAATGTTTTGTGTCCCTGCACAGTTAAAAGATTCACTAATGCATCTGTTATTCAGAAATCAGAGTGTCTTCAGAGAAGTTTAATGTGACTTCAGTAATATGTTGTAAAATTAATGAGAGAGAGTTTTTTTTCACGGCAACTATTCCTTACTCCGTTTTAACAAATCTCCAAGTGCACAGGAACCTGAGGCTTGGGAAGAGTTATATGTAGAAATGAACAGGGGAGACTAGAAATGCTGTGGTTAGGATTTAAGAAAATGGTTGCAGTGTCTTTCGGTTCCTTTTGGAACCGTTGGCTGAATCCTGTGGTGAAGATGCAGGAAATATCTAGTTAGTTTTGCTTCACTGATGCTGTGATTTGAGAAGGGAAATGTATTCGTCAATGCCCTGCTTTTTCAGGTGTGAGATGGGGCACAGAGTAGGAGTGGGCTCCTTTTAATCCCTGCTTTCCCAATGCAGCCCTGCATTAATTGGGAAGCCCTGTAGGTTTATTCGAAATACAGATGATGGAGGACGGGAGCGCTCACCTGGGAGCAGCGTTGTTCTGTGGCTCATTCTCTGCGAGGACCTCGTTAACTGCGTTTCACAACAGCATGATGTTAATTGCAGCAAGTGGGTACTGCATGAAGTTCTTCTGTGGTTTTTCTCTGCATCTTTGCGTTACCTTAGGAAAGAGAAAAGTACTTTGTTGTACCGGTTGTCTGTGCCGCAGCAAAGCTGTGATGCACCCATCAGTTATAACAGCTAGGAGCTGCTGGAGCTGGGAGTTGAGCTAGGAGCTCAACAGCTCAACTAGGAGCAAGGAGGTGGCTCTCCAGTGCCTTCTCCTCTTAATTTGGTAATTTCCCTCTCTGCTTCACCACCCTCTCCCTTAAAAAACCAAATCCACAAACAAACGTCATAGCGTGAGTTTGGCAAGTACATAATTAGCCCGTGGAGAAGGGAGGCACAGGAGGTCGCTGCATGGTCCAGGACCACACAGGCAGTTCGGCAACGAGCTGGAAATAAAGTGCCGACCTGCTGACTCCTTAACCGCAAGACTATCTTTCCCCTCTAGTAAGGATGTGGTAAAATATCACTGTATTTAATCCTTCTGCTCTCCTGTAGCTCAGCCTCTGTATGAAAAGACATGCCACGCTTCGCCAAGCTGAAGAGGGAATATTTTGTGGTAATGGGCTGTTGAAAAGAAAGTCTCTTCCTCTTAGAAAAGTGTGGACTCCATCATGTTAAAGTGCTTAATAATTTCTGTTTCCTATGTAATTTTTTGCAATTTACTCATACTGTGGTTGAAACTTTTATACAGTAATCTGTACTTGGCAGTAAGGATGTTAATTCCAATATTGCATACTTGTTTAAATGTTTATAACAGAATGAAGGCAAGGAAATGCTGATGTTTGACTTTATTCATAAATCACTTTAGATAGCTATACTAGTGTTGGGTTTTTTTAAGCTAAGTGATACACTGAAGCCCGAAGGAGATCTATCAGTGATGTATTTGGCTCAAATGTGAAAAATTTAGAGAAGGGAGAATATTGATCCATGCTAGTGGAATTTAAATCTGTGTCCCCTCCCCCCATTAAAGTGCTGTAATTTTCTTCTAATATAGAAGTGTTGTAAGTAAGATGGTTATGGGCAAAAAAATGTGAGGTAGTCAGTAAGTGCTCTAATTGTGTTCAGCTGATGCTGGTAAGAAAGAGTTGTCTGCATGCATACACATTCATTTTAGATTGATGGGGTTAATTGCCTTGGTCTCAACTTTGCTTGTAGACTACTGTGCTCCTGATGCTGATTTAAAAGGAACTCAATCTACCAAAACTTTTTAATCCCTTCTGCATGCAGTGTTGAAGAAAGCATGTTTTCCCCTTGTAGATGTAAGCTTTCGTTGATTATAATGTCATATTCGGGATCTCTATATTAGGGATAAGAAAACATGCAGAGCTGCAGTAGGGCTGGAAAGAGCAAACAGGGGAGTGCTTGCTATAGTACATATTAAATAATAATAATAACAAGCCCTGAAAATTGGGATATTTCAAATTATAATTCCACCCCTAACCAGCTTTTTAAATGACTGGTTTGAGTTTAGTAAGCGGTGATTTATTCTTTTGTGTTTTAAAAAACATCCTACAGCACAACTGCAGATTATTATCACCGCTTTTGTTGAAACCTTCAGGTTCTGTTAACAGCTGTCAGTCGTCATGTTATCTCCAGCATTTTGCAAAAATGCAGCTGGTGGACTATGCAAATGGAAGCATTTACTAAATAATTTTAGATGACATTATAACCATTGTTCATCTTTTGCCGTTAGATTTTGTATTTTCAAGGAACTCTGTACGGCTTTGACAAGCACGCTGTTATTAGGCATGAGGACATACAATGCCGACTAATTTCTTGCAACTGGGTAGCCTGAGAGATTTCAACGAAATCTAGTTACAATGATTTACATGTGTTATTTTGTGTTTCTTCCTTGTTGTGGCATATCCCTCTTACTCTGGACATCTCCCTTCATTAGAAAGCGCCTGAGAAAATAAAAGCTGCTTGTATTTAGATTTAACCATCCTGGAGTTAACAGCGATGATGCTTTGTTTCCTTTGCTGCCTCTGGAAACAGAACTATTTCTGACCTGTTCAATGGCATTGCTGTTCCTGGCTTTTTCATCAAAACTAGTTCTGTTCTACTAGTTCCTAGCTATTTTTTCTGGTGCAGTTTCCGATTCTTGAAATTGATTGTTGCACAACAATGTCCCTTTCCCTTGTATGCACTATATGCACATCAAAGGCTCTGGTTTAGAAGGTTTCCTGGTCCTTGTGCATTACTGAGTTACACAGTGATGCTATGGAAAGAAATCATAGAGAAAGTAGTACTTCCCTTGTGGTCGTTGCTTCATCTACTGTGTCCTGCTTTAGAGGAAAGGAGGAGATGGTCTGCAAGTGCTTATAGATGGTGTATAAACTTCTCTTCCTTTACTCTGCCATACATATATATTTTATTTTTTTTAGGCTGTCTCTGGCTGTCTTTTAGATTGTCTTTGGCCTTCTTTTTTGCTGTCTTAAACTCAGGCTATTCCCTATACCAGAATAGTAATCAAGGAATTCTGTGTTGCCCTGTTAATCCTGCATCCTGATTACATGAGCTCTTCCTTAAGGCATGCAATAACAAAACAGAAGGGGTGGCTGGTGTGCGGGAATGATTACAGCAGCGTGCTTTCTGCCCAGGCTTCGTCATGCTCTTACGTGCTGTGCTGTTCTCATACGCCTGAACTAGCCGTGTGAGGAGATTGCAGCCGGACGGATTTTTCAGCTACCAGCAGTACCATCATGGGAATGTCAGTGCAAATGCTAGAGTCATGAGTTTTAACAAAAAGTTGAGTTTTATTGAAAGAAATTGAACTGCAATGGATGGAGATGAGTGAATACGTGGTGGTAGCACTTTGCCAGTTCAAATGCTGCTTCTTTTCTCTGCCCTGTAGTTTGCAAGTGGGATATGTTTCCAAATGGACATTGTTCTGATAATGATTTAAAAAGGATATTTCTGTGTCTGTTCTATCCCATGATATATTTATATTGAATTTGTACACCGTTAAGTAACTGTAAACTCATGTGTCTGTTTTTTAACAGCTAGTGAACTTTTTTTCATGTAAACACTTTTACTAACGTTAAGAGGATGCACAGTCAGCATTTCAGCAACAACAGACAGAAAATGCATTGGATGAGTTTATTGCCAAGCAAGCCGAATATTGAAATCAATGTTAGGAAAAAACCGACAAACAATCAGTGTGAGGGAGGGAAAATGATTTAGTTAAAAATGTAAGTAGATAATTGTCTGTATTATACAACTATATACTCTTCACTGAAGTCCAGAGCCTATAAAATCAGGTATGTTCACTGATTTACAGGTTGCTCAAACATGACTGCGATCTGAGTCGACTGAACTTCTTTCATAAGAGAAAGCAGCATATCCTGAGGATCAGAAACACTGAAGGACACTCCTTGTTTTGAATCCTGTGTTTCCAGATGGAAATGGAAATGCCACATTTTTCTTCCTCTCCCTCCTCTCTCCCCCTGGAATTGATTGTAGCTGTAGAGCTAACAAGGGTGGACTGCCTGCTTTCACAAACCAAGCACACTTCCGTACAATTGTGTTATTTGCTTGCTGCTTTATCAGTCCAGGGCAAACTGTTCAATCTATTTTTTTACAGCACCTCCTTTTTATTACACTTGTACAGAGCACGGGCTTGGTTCTTAACATTCAGCTGGACTGCATACAAAAACATAAATAGGAGTCATCCCAGCTCTGTCAACCATTGAAATACCTTATCTGCTTTTCTGTTTTAAAAAGCCAATTCATAACTCATCTGCCAAGAATAAAAACTTTGCAAACATCCTACAGTTTGTGCTGTATGAGATTTTGAATTGAGAAATTAGTCTGCTACGTGTCTGGAATTTGATATTTACATATTGAATCTGAAAGGTAGGGCATCTGAAAGAGAAAACAAAACCACTTTTGAGTCTCGGGATGAGCATATATGGGACCAGTCCCCTACAGGAGAATGATTGCTTTGTTGTAGCGTGTTATGTGATCAGGGTCACATTTGGTTAGAAGCTTGGTAGAAACACCCTGAAATTAGAAGAATTGTGTCTGGGCAGAGGCATCTGCCAGTCAAGCTGTCAAATTCTGGAACTAAACTCTTATTTAGCATTGTATGACTTGCAATTTCTTCAGGCAGCCCTGCAGCTGGATTCACGTCATGTCTTGAAATCTGTGCCGTGCAACTCCCCGCCATGAGCAGAGGTGGCCTTGATCCCAAAGGTGACCCTGTGCGGTTCCCAGCTCTGAGCAGGGCTGGTGCTTTGGGTATGTCTGGATCGCTGGGGATTACTGGTGTGCAGAGGCAGCAGGCAATGGGGGTGAGCAGGAGAGACAGAAGGATGTATTTATACTAAGCTGTTGTGTGGACTGTCCGTGTCTGTAAGCCTGCTCTTTGGAGGTGGTGAATGTCACTGATGTCACTTGCTTGGGTCACTCTGCAGTAATACCTGTGGAGGGAGGTGCTACATGTGTGGTTGTGACATCCAAGGTCAGAGGGGACCTTATGCTTTGTTAACCTGACCCTGTGTCATTACCCTTCCTGGAGTCTCTGTGGAGTGATGTGCCTGAGTGAGTGACAGGCACCCCTGATAGCTTGTCCAAAGTTCCCTAGGGATGGCTCTGCTGTGGTTTGAAGGACCTCTACTGAAGTTGAAGCCAATGCATTTCTAGGTAAATGCCCTGGTGAGCGATTTTCTTGTTATTGAGAATGTGCAGAGTATTCCCAGTCTGTTTTCAGCCTTGTATTTGGTCGTTTGTTGAAACCAGCATGGTGGGTATTTGGCTTTCAGGAACACATTCTATTTGAACTTTCCTGGTGGCACTGGAGGTCCCCATGAATCAAATTCTTCTGTGCCTGTGGATACTTGCAGGTTCTGTGACTATATTCAGCTTTCCGCTTCTGGGTAAATAGTTTAAACCAAGTATCATCAATATGGAAAACTGAAGAGAAAAAAGGTAATGCGGTAAGAGACTACACTTGATCTTGCAGTGGCTTCTCTTCAGATACAGTCTCACTATCTTTATTTGGGCTCTGGATAATCACAGGGTTGAATTTCATTGGATTTCAGTTACAGGAACAGGGTCCATAATTAAGGAGTAAAGTAAACGGTTCTGAGGGTCAGGTTACTGATGTTTTGAGGAGTGACTACAGTGACTCCGCTTAATTGTTGTTTAAGGGCTGACCTTTTATGGGCTTCTATTAATTTATTTTTTAGTGGCATGGCCACTCTTGCACTTGCACACGTAAACAAAGGCCCTACTGAAGTAGAGTTTTCTTGCTGTCTTATCCAGGACCAATTTGGGTTTTGTTCTCAAAAATCCCCGAAGTTTCTAGAATGTGTTTGGAATGGCCCACTGAAACATGCATGAATGCTTTCCTGTGATGGAGAGCTTCCAGAGGAGTGCCATGTCTCGTCAGAGTGGAGGAGTGGTGGTGCATGGAAATGCTCGGTTATTCAGAAATCTGGCTGCTGCACTGTACCAGGTTGGGTTGAGCGTGAAGTTTGGTTTTGGGGTGAGTTGGTGCTACTGGCATCAGCTGCTGTAGATGGCCTGCCTCCCCTCCTGGGTGAGGGTTGGGATTTCAGCCTTCCTGCTGGTCCAACTGACATGCTCCTAGTGAGAGGGCTGCTCCAGCTGCTGAGTAATCTCGTGAGCGTAAGGATCCGCAGGACGCCTCTCTCCTTTCTAGAGAAAGAAATCTACAGCGATGTAAACCAGTAAATTTTCTTCTAAATTTTATTTTCTGCAGTTCTGCTGAATTGCTGTTCATGCTCATGAGCAATTCAGATGTTTTCTGCAGCATCTCTGCCTTTGTAGCTTTGTGCCCACAAATGTTAAAACCCTTTCTCTTTGAGGGAAGCCCGTTCACTGGTGAATGGAGCCAGAGTTTCACATAGCTGCTTGCAAGGGCAAAAGAAAAACCAGAAAATCTGAGCACGGTTTTGTGGAGTTTGCCAATCAGCTTTCACACAAGGGATGAAGCTTTTTTAGCATTCACAAGCATTGGTGTCTCCAGGCGCTCACAAATGTGCAACACTTGCTGCTTTAGCAATACACGGCTCTTGCGCAAGTGGGACAGGGAATGGAGCCAGCTGGCCCCGAGTTCGGGATGAGAGATCTAAGAAATCACAGGTCTCGTAACTCCACACGCTGAAGTGTCAATGCAATGGTTACTTTAGCACATTTATCAGTTTTTTATTTTAGATTTGAGGATCATGAGCAGTGAGTTCTTGGGATTTGCGTTCCCATAGCCTTGTGTATTGACAGCTGTCCTTCAGTAGTGACAGTCTCTAGAAACACATGCTCTCTCATTGCCTGGAAGCCACCTCAGAGACACAAGTTGCCCTCATTCATTTGCTGCACAGAAATGCTAGTAATTGTAATGGAACAGGCTTTGAGATATTTGATTGTAATCAGGTACTGGCATATTTCATGCTCTTTACTGGGTATATCTCCCTCTCTCCCCTCCCATATGATTTAGGTTAAAATTTGTCCATTTGCAGCTGTAAATGTGGTTCTGAAAACCAAGCAAAATGTTCATTGCAACATGGGACATCTTGTGTTTCCTGGACTCAATCTTGTTAGAGAACATCCAGACTCCTCCTGCTATTGCTATTTCACAGAATTAATATTCTCCCCCATCAGTATTTTTAATAATCTTAATAATATAAAACCCCAAAACTTTACTATCTTGTGATGCTAGTATCTCCTTTTGTTTAATGAAATGATGTTCAGAGCTGAGTGCTCTGAACTTACGTAATACAAAATGTGAATCATTGTGAAAGAAACCAAACCCAGCATCATTGCGGAGGGTAAATGCCCTGCTGGTTAAAGGTGTATCTCTGCAATCGGAAGCCAACGATAAATTAAATAGGGAATCAGCTAGCACAATAACTGAGTCAGGCAGCCAGCTCTGTTCGGGTGAGGGAGTAAGTGTGTGTGTGTGTGTGTGTGTGGACTCTGGGCACAACAGGGCTGTGTTGAAGCTGCAGGCGTGTGTTGAGAGAGCAGGTTGAACTTACACGCTCACACTGAGGTGGGAGTGTGTACCAAGGTATCCCTGAGAAGGAAGAAAAAAGGTCACATTGCCTCCAACAGGGAGAATAAAGATACTGATTTTTTTCATTGAAAAGGCTCGTACTTGTCAGGTTTTAACCACTGAGAGTGTTTGCCACTATTAAGTCTAAAGTCAGAGTGTGTGAGAGCTGTTGCACATCATTAGATGCACACGCTGCCAGTGCCAAAATCCTTACCCTTGTATTTTATATTCCATACTGAGAATTAAAACCCAGTGTGGAAGAGTTTGGAAGAAAGAGTTACCTGGGTTGGTCTGTGCAACTGTCAGCTTCTCTTGGGTAGCTTAAGATACTTCTGTAGCAGTTTCTTATATTAAATGCAGTTGCTGTACACAGGGACTCTGCACAAAGCTCTAATTGCAGCCCTTTTTTTCTTGATGTTAACAAATCGATATCCTCATGCTGAGGTAGGTTATCTTCACCTCCCTCACCCCAGCTGAGTTTGATGTGTAGAGCAGAGTTCAGGTAGCCTAACTGTTTGTCTGCCAGATTGGTGTCTACAGCTGGTCTGGGCACTGCAGTCTCTGTTTAGAGGTGGTGCAGAGAAATACATCATTTTAAGATGGGATTCACCTTGTCCTGAAGTAGCCGTGTGAAATAGCTCAGCTTTTAGAGTTTGGGAGCTGGCTGCAGCATGGCCGCAGTTACTTAGGCGCACACACTTCCAGTGCAGACTGTCCGGGTTGCTCCAGTGGATCCCATCCATTACGTGTGTCCTCTTGTCACAGGTCCCCTTTTACACCAGCGTGTGATCTTGCCAAGTGGCTGCTTGCTATGTGTAAAAGTTAAGCATATGCATGGAAAAAACCCAAGCTCCCCCAAGATCTCTGTTGCCAGCTCATTGTGTGGCCATAGGCAGGTTGCACTTACTCTTTACTTTGTATAAAAGTGTTTGTGCCTTGCAGGATGGTGTGAGGTCTGGACGACGACTGTATGAGATTGTATTTCTCAACTTGTTGCTGAAGTACGGACTTCTCTGTGCTCCGGGGAGTACTCAACTCCATGGAGCTGAACCATGTTGAGAAACGCTTCTTTCCATCTGTTCTTGGGAGAAGGGATGAGGACTCCCCAGCTCCTCCCACCTGAGACATTTACTCATATTTCATCAATAATTTGATGTGTTTCTTCTTTTAAGGTCAACCATTTGTGAATCAAAATGTCTAGAAAAATCACACATACATTTTTCCAAATAAGCTTGGATAAACCAACAGGTATTAGTTCAGGCTTAAAAAGGAAGCATAATAACCAGCTCATATCTACCATCTGATTTTTTTTTTTTTGTTGCTGCTTCCAAGATGGATAAAACTTGACAATGTCTTTGTTACAGATAGTAGAGGAAATAATTTGAAATTTCTTATTTCAACCAAATAATGGACTGAACTGAAGTGTGTTTTGAGATCTGCATCCCTGCTCTTTCCACAACTTTGAAACCAGACAGCTAAGTGGTGATGGGATAGAGGCGAATAGGTTTTACACATGCCTTACTCTTACATGTGACGTGATAAATACATATTGAGAGCCCTGGAAAAAGTGCAAGAGAAGTACGAGGGTTGTATAACTGCTACTGTGTAGTGAAAAATGGTGTCAATCAGATCCGTAGGCATGTTGAAGCAGATCTAGAAGCTGTTTGAAAAGAAATCAGGGCAATTGTTCCTTCTAATGTAAACATTTTGTAACTCTAATTAAAAGGCATAAGAAGAAAACAGTTGCTCTTGCAAGTAGGGAGTTGTTATATAGTGTGATGGGGGAAACAAACTGTATTGTTTTGCAATTTATATAATGTAATTTAAAAAATACAGTTGTTGTATTCTGTATACCCTTATGGATGTAGCCAGTGTCAGGTAACCCTCATCTACAGATAACCCGTTGCATAGAAAAGCAGGTCTGTAAAGTTGCAGGCTGTTACTTGCACTGTTTGGGAGTAAAGTTGAAACTAACAGCTTCGTAAATTTGGTAGTAAAACTTTTTACAGTTCTTTATAAGAGTTTAAGAAGGAAATCTTTCATTATATCTGTTATGACTGGGCATATATGCTCTCACACACAGTCAAGTCGTCACCTTACGTTAAATTCAAAAGTACTGGGAGGTGAAATCCTCATTTGCAGTCCTGAAGTTTCCAGTTCAGGATGGACAGGCGTTGGGAGTTTTGTACCACTGCTAGTGTTATTCTTGAGCTGAGATTTTTGTAATCCATATTGTTATGTTTATTGGTTGCCATTGCTCAGCAAAATACTGAGAATTGTTTCAGGGCTGTGAACCTAGCCCTTTCCAAGCCTGCAGTTTACAACTGAAACAAAATTTCAACTGCCAGAGCTGTATTGTGTTGAAGCTACAGAGTCTGGAAGATGAAAATACATTTCTGTTTGTTGCTTTGCAAGGCATGTCTTCATTTATGTGAGCAATGAAAAACCCTGCTGCAACCTATTTGGTTTTTTTTTTTTTTTTTTTTTTCCCCCAGTAAAGGAACCCCCCACAAACTCCACCTCCTTTCTCAAGACTGGGTACTGGTATGTCTATCAGGGAGCTTTCTCTTTGGTTCTGCGATGGTGCTCACCATAATCCTTTGTAATCCCCCCCTGTGTATCACTGGATGATGATGATGATTATTATTATTTTTCGCAGTGTGGGTCTTCCCCAGTGTTTTTCTCCATGGGATCTAAGTGTGTGTTTGAGTTAGCAGATGAAGCGTGTATGCTGGCGGGCACTGGGCACTTGGGAACACAGCCGGTATTTTAAAGCAATTCTGCTCCTCAGCGCAAACAGTCCCTGTGATCTTTACCTTTCTTCCTCAATTTCCATTTGGCTTTGTAATTCTACTCTGTTCTGGAACACTGATGTTTATAGTGGTTTATAGTGGCAGGTACTGTTACTATAATCAGTGAATATATACATGAATTACTGAATCTCATGTATGGTGGTGTCATTGTGAAGCCAGAGGAGCTGCTTATGTGATGCTGACAGCATGGGTTTTTGAACTTGGAGCTGTTTGTGTCCTTAAAAAGGATGTTTTGTAGCTGTGAGATCTTGTTTCTGTGGATCCATTGAATAAAAGTGCCAAAGTAAAGGTGACAAATCTGAATTTACAGTGTTTTTCCTCTGGGTACTGTGAACAAATACAAAGTACTAGGAATGGCAATTGCAGTGAAACAGTAAATTTGGATGTAGGTAGTGGTCGAGTGCCAGAGAACCCATTGGTATGGCGAAACACTGGTGAAGGGTGAAAGATGCTTTGCCATCTTCAGTGACCTGTGGAGCAGTCTGGGTGGCACACTGGGTATTTGGGCTAAAAACGAAGCGCCTTGCCCATGCACAAAACTTGCCTGGTCAGGCCTTGCTAGCGTGAAAGTTCACACCAGGTAAATTCTAAAATTTTGAGTTTAATACTTACTTCCTTGAAGTTTTTAGTTTCTCAGGTTGTTCACTTCAGACGTGCACAAATTTGAGGTTCTTGGAACTCTTGCTGTGCCAACATTGCCAGGCCGATACAAGTGGGCTTTGAATGTCTTAAAGTTAATAGTGGTTTGAAATGAGTATTCAAATTAGCAACTCCCAGCCTTAAAACGGGCTGCTCTAAAATCTTTTATGTTCTGCATGGTGGATGTTCAACATAGAATTATTATGAATTACTTAGGTGCTCATTAGGTGCTGGTAACCGAGTGAAAGGAATACTCTTTTCTAGTATTGTAAAAATACATACCAGTATCAACACTGGCCTGAAGACGGAATTCTTCCTTCCAGGGAAAAGTTATTAGGTGTATCTCTTTCAATTTCATTGCGTTCAGGTGTTGCTCATTTTACTGTAAGTTTAAAGCTTATGGGGAAAAAATGATGTAGTCAAACTCTCAAAAACTGTTAAGAGGTACTTCGTACTTCACCAGGGAGGTCGGTGTGCGGCTGCCTGCTGTGATCATACGCTTTGGCTTTCTCATTTCCAGCATTTCCTCTTCATTCAGAGTGGTATTCTGCCCCCTTGGCTCTCTAGCCTGGGTTTTGAACTGTGGTTTGAGAACATTTATAACAACTGCCATTACTTTGTAAAATGGTGTATACTTTCAGAACCAGTAGGTAGCTGGGGTGGGGGCTTCTCTGACTTTTAGGGTTTTGTTGTGGTTTTTTTTTTTTTTGGTTGGTTGGTTTTTGGTTTTTTTGGATACCATCACTGGCAGTGAAACAATAGCAGGTCCAGGCTCTATGCATTTGCCATCCTAAGGGCGTTTTTTGATGTTAAAACATGAAATGAGTTGGTTTTCACCTGCACTAGGAGCCTGTAGCAGGTTGACTCTGGTAGAAGTAGCAGCGCTTCCCTCCTCGGTTGGAGGGAAACCAGGAGGGAGGTGGCGCACAGCTCTCCCCACTGGGCTGCAGGGACACTGCGTGAGGAGAGGACAGTCTTCTGCTGAGAACGGGTTGGAACCAAAACAGAGAAAGGTTTTTTCGGGGTGAGGTGAGCAAGTGGTCTCTCTAGGAGAAGCTTTGGAAAATGTCAGCAGTGTCAGGAATGGGGAAGAACCTGATGAGCAAGTAGGGTTGCTCCCAAATGGAGAAGGGTAGGATGTAGCCAGAGGCAGGGAATAATAAGGCCAGGAAGGATAATTATCCCTCCGGTAATGCCTGTACTGAACAGGGAAGAAGGTTCAGTTATGGCCCTGCCAGCAACACTTTGAAGTGGACCAGAAACTGCTGTAGCCTTTGGACAAAAATTGGGAGGAAAAAAAGTTGTGAAAGACTTTTCTCTTTTTTTTTTCTTAAAAGTTCATCGGAGAGGGCTGGGGGAGAGGAAGGCAGAACAGTCTGCCTGCAAGGAGCAGGATCAAGGAAGCATTTGTGCTGTACGTGGAAATAAAGACAGGAACGAGGAAGAGAAATGTTTGAAAATTGCAAGTTTGTGTGTCATGTGTGATCATGGGAGAGCTGGAGGAAAGTGAAAGTTGCCTGAGTGTACACCAGGGTGACTTCGAGTTAAAGTCAACATGCAGTCAATTTAATGTCCTCCTTGAGCTTGTGAAGGGTTTACCATGCTGATGCTGCCGTCGCCATGGAGAACTCCAAAAAACGCCACCCAACCCAGAAAGCCAACTCACACTAAGACAGACTATTCTTCCCTGCAACCAGCTGGCTTTTTGTTTCATTTGGTTCACGTTCTAGAGGTTAGGCATTAGTAACACCAAATGCAGGCAGACAGCATCTTTCTGTCTTCAAATACTTGTACACTTTTTTCTCTTCCCCTGTTTAATAGGAATGCTTGATATTCACATTCCTTTTTCTACACAAAGGGAAAATCGGGGCAGCAGGATGTCGGGACTATATTGCAAATACTGTGCAACTGCAGATCCCAGTGAAATCAATAGGAGGAATATGTAGAGTTTTTTCCAAGTCTGAGCTGTGAGTTATTAATCTATAATTATTTTAAGAATCCTTGGACTTGGAGTAAAAATTCCTGCTCTTTGGCCATTGTTGCCTTCTGCCTCTCTGCAGCACAGAAGTTAGTAGGTCTTCCCTCCCCTCCCCCCATCATTTATGCTCATGTTTACTCCTTTATAAATTATTGGCATGCTCTATAGTTAATTCTTTGATGGCAACAACAAGAACCTTGTATCTCATTTCAGTAGAGAGCAATTTCCCCGGGCTGAGTATCTCATTGCTTTTACATTGTCTTGGCTTCTATGATTCCTGTTTCTTGCTTTGTAAATCAATTCTAAAAGTAAAATATAATCATGAAGGACAGAGAAAAAATGTTTTGTTCTGTTACAGTCATTATGTTATCTGAATGATACAGCTGAGAACCGAAGGACTGGAGATAGCTGCTTTTAAGGAAGGAGCAGAAGGGTTAAAAATAGGAATGGTTTAAAGGATAATAAATAGGATGGATATAATCCAAGTGAGATAGATAAGCATGCCTGCTTTAGGGAGGGGATGCCCTTATGATGATGATAGCAAACTGATTACAAGCCTTGATTTTGAGTGGTGGTGGTGATTTTACTGAAGTTTGGTTAGTCAGCATGAATCCTTGGTTTCACTCTTGAGCTACGGTAGTGGGGAGGGATGGGCTGGAGCCCCGGTGTTAGGCAGGACAGGGAGAGTGAGGTACAGGAGGAACAGAAAGACATGAGCGAAGTGAATCTGCTCATCTTGAATTGTGTCTTCGGGCTGCGTCAGAATATGGAAATCCTGCTCTATTTGAGAGACACTGTTTTTCTTAATAGTGTGACCAAACTAGTACATGGACTATAGAGTGGTAGGGTGCATACATATTGATATTTTTTATCTTTAACTGAGATTTCTGAGCTCTGTCTGTATGAGCTGAGCTCTGTCCCTGACTAAGATACCTGGAGGCGGGGGATGAGACAGTGAGATGCACGACTGCAGGAACCAGTCTCTTCCAGTGGGGTTTGCTTATGCTGCTGCCTGCCAACCTCAACAAACGGCACCGAAATGTGTCATTCCTGGATCTGCAAATAGGTCTGCTGTGATGTAAAAACCTGCTGGTTTTCCTAGTGGGTTGGTAGCAGTCTCTGCAGTCGATGCCTAGTAGTGTGACTGCCCCTCTCAAGGGGAAGAAGTGGGGTTTCGTTGTGTTGCCCCACTGCAATGCATACACAGCGCTGGAAGGTGGGGGCTCTCCCCGTCCTGCCCCGGTACCAGAGTGCTTTGCTTTCCTCTCAGTTGATTGCTCAGGCATTTATTAACTTTATATACTCATTTATTTATTTATTAGCAGAGGTATTTAAGTGTGAACAATTGCATTAAGTTTCACTGTTGCTTTATTTTGGTGGCAGTGTTACTATTTGTCTAGTGACCTGCAGGGTTTTCTGCTGCTGCTGAAAGATTTCAAATTCAAGATCTTACTAATAAAATATTTTATTATAAAATCAATTGTTGTTGCAAAAGGGAGAAAGACTTTACTGGTGTGACTTTGCTCTTTTTCCAATGAAACTGTGAATTCTGTAGTACCCTCAGGCTGGGGGAGATCCCTGTTTCAGCCACTGAAAAATTGCAGGAGATGCTTCTGAAAATAAACAAAAATTGGTAAATCCTTTCCATGGAGTAGTAAGGTTTGTTTTACCAGGAGTTTTATTGTATGTCAAGATTTGCAGTTAATTTCAGAAGCCCATTTGTATCCTGATGAGGCAGATGATGATAGCATTAAGTTACCTTCGCGTGTATTTCATTGCTTCGTTATGGGCGCCTTGATTGAGAGGCCTGTGCCTGCAGCCTCGTGGAAACCACAGAAGCCTGTGCAGAAACCATAGTACTGCTGGTTTCTGTTAACCACCGGGCTTGCCCCAGTCCTGAAACAGGTTATGAAGGAAACTTTAGTGACTGACAAAGAACTATATTGCAAAGTAGATGCTTGTAGGGGTTGAAATTTACCAAAGAAGCTCGGTAAGTGGTGTGTCATCTTCTCTGGGGTCTTTCCTTTGCCAGAGAACCCTCTGGCTTTCCTGGGCATGGTGTGTTCCTTCATGGCCCCAGCAGTGCTTTCTCTTTTGCCCCATTCCTTCTGCCCCCACTTCAGCATCCTGAGCTGGGCATACCGGTTGTTGGAAGGCTTCAAAGTGCTGCCACCCTACCTGGGTTTGCAGGTGTGTTTGATGTTTGTGGCACCTGGAGCAGCTCCTTGTGTGGCCGCTGCCTTAAGTCACGTGCAGCACTTAAGAGAATTGGTATTTGTGGCAAGTGGTATAGGTGCCCATTTAAAGTTTGTAATGTGTTGTGAGCATCACTTGTGCTTTCTCACTGGTACCGTATCTGTTTAGTAAACATATCCATTTAGTTAACAGAGAAGACATGCAGTATTTATAAGACTGCCTAATATTGGAAGCTTTTGTAAGCTTATAGAAGGCACAGGATTTAATAAAAAAAAATTTTTTTTCTGATGTTTTACTTACACTGCAGAATTATTTTCACTTGACGTTATAAAAGTGAGGGTATTGCTCCAAATTTTCCAGTAGCAGTATTCCCATCAGACTCTGTAACAACAGAAGGCACTAAGCATCCTGCCCATTTCATTAGAACAGAGTTCTCTAGAGTTCCTGAGAGGCAATTCTTACTATATTTATACGGCATTATGGTAAATGTACTTTGAAATGAAAAGCAGGTATTCCCAAGTCTACTGCTCAAGTACTGTTCTTGCAGAGAAATTATGTTTTTCTCCTAAATCTTCTGACACTTGAGAATAGCTATGAAGTTAAAATAATAATAATAAAAACAGGTTAAAAAAACCCAACACTGAAAAGCAAAAGTAAAAACCCCAAGCATGTATTCCCCAAACCCTCCTCCGCTCTCTGCTCTCACTGTATCCTTACTTCCACCCTCCTCGCCTCAGGAGAGGGGGGCATGTTCTTTCCAGACAAGCTGGGGGAGACTTACCTATAAATTTTCTTTCAGATTTTAAAAATATGAACTTATTTCAGTCTAAATCAATGAAGAACTGTAATAACGAAAAAGCAAATGGTTCGCATATACTTAAAAGTTTGCTAGCAAGCGAACAGTGCGTTTTTAACAGAGGTAGGAATTTGCAGAGAATGGAAGAGACTGCGGAATATACGTGTTGCAGAGTCCTTTTGCAGTGCATCCTGGAGGGTTTCTGGCACCCGTTCTGAACACGGTCTGTCTGTGTTTCAGAGCGAGCTTCCTTTCTTAAAGCTCTGCACTGGGGAGGAATGATACACTGGCAAGGACAAATGGGGACTGAGGGACACCAGGAAGGGAAGCCTGAACCCACCTAATTGGAATGCACATTGTTTGACTCTTGCAAGAAGAAATGATTATTTCATAAGCATTGAAAAAAAAAAAAAAGGGAAAAAAAAAAAAAAGAGCTTGTTTAAAATGCAGTCTACTAAACCCAAAATTGAGTCAGGATGGAGTGCAAGGCCCATAAACATAACAGTATGATACATAGGTGTACCAGACATTTAATAAAAGGAATAATTTTATCTTAAAAAAGCACCTGTGGGGAACAGCAGGAAATTAGAAGAGCAGAGGTAGCACTTTATTGTTGCTCGTCTTTTATATTTCCTTTACCGTGTCCTTGCTGCCGTATGTCAAACTGCATTTGTGGTGGGGTGTTTATGTTCACAGTCCGGTGACTCCAGGTGTGGATATTTACTGGGGTTTTATTTACTTTTGTAGTAAGTCTTGTTTACTTCTGGTTTGTAAGTTCTAGGTATAAGAAACAAAACAAGATACCCAGGCTGGGTTTTTTAAAAAATATATGTAACAACAACAAAAAAGAAAGTCTGCAGGAGTTTTCAAGCCCAGACATCCCTAACGCCAGAAGCCAAAGCGCAGGCTGGGCGCTTGCCCACGTGTGTCGTGTGGAGGGGGTCTCTCATTTTGAGAGACCGGACTGGGATGAAATATGTGAAATACAGCTGAAGGCAAAACCCAGTTTGGTATAAAATATGATTTTCTTTGTCTTACCCAGTGAACTCAGCTAATTGAGGAAGATAGCTTAGGTTTGTTTTGGCTTTTGTCATTTTTGTCGTGGTTTCTGTATTACATGATGTAGCAGCTAAATTCTTGGTTATGGAACAGCTTTCTACACTGTGCAGGAGTAGCTGCATTTTTCCAGCTAACCTTTGTTATTTTAAAGACTCCAATAAATCAGATTTTTTTTTTTTTGGTAAGCATTTTCGGAATGTAATTAGCTTTAAAACTTGTGTACACAGCAAAAGCCACATTAATAATAGTCTAAGAGTTGGAGCAAAGCAGACAAAGTATTTTATTTGCTTTGTTCTACAGATTCGCTTCCCATCATTGTGGAGTACTTGCCTAATTTCCTCTGAAATCTTAATTTAATGGAGCCTGTCATTTGGCTGTTGGTTTCATTGCTTTCTGACACCTTTAAAAAAAACAATAAATTCCCTTCAGTGATGTGTGCTACAAACCCCTCTGTTTTCTGAGGGACAACTGCGTTATTTTCTAGAAGTGGCTGCTATTTCTGATTTTGTTACATTTTTATTTATTTTAATATTTAGGATGTTGCAATATCAACAAAGCAAGTTACCAGAGCAGCTTCGTGTTATCCTGCAAGATCCCTTGCAAAATATGTAGGTCTGGGGTTTTTGTGTTGCTGGCTTTTTTTTTTTTTTTGAAGGACTGCCTTCCTCCTCTGTGTTTCATACCTTCCAGTAATGATATGTGAGCAGGTGGTTGTGGATGTGAATTCATGCTACAAGCCTCAGCATTGTATTTTGTTGGGAATGACTCTTGTTCTCTAATAAGCAGTGGGGATGCAGTGTGTAAAAATGTCTGCTCAGCAGCAATGCAGTATATTTCTGAGTATATTGAAGACTGAATTTCACTGAATTTTTTTTTTTTTTTAGAGTTGGAAGGGTCCATAAAGATCATCTAGTCCAACTCCCCTGCTGAAGCAGGATTGCCCAGAGCATGTTAGAGCAAAAGAAGACCATTTGTGGCCTGATTGTCTATGGTCACCTGGTTTATGGTGGCTGCGGCGTATGGATTTTTTGCTTCCCCAGTGATAGGTAGTATGCATCCATGCTTTCTGCTGTGGTATCTTTTCCTTGGTGTGTGTGGTTGTACTCCTTGCTTGGCAGAGGGCTTGGAAAACCCTACGTAAATCAGATTTTTTTTTTTTTTTTTTTTTTTTTTTTAGTAGGAGAGGGGAGGAATTTGGGAAGGATCTTGTTACCCTTTGCCAAACTACAGTGAATTTGTCCAGGGTCTCCTGTCCTCCCTTACTTCTATGTTCTGTGATAGTCTGTGGCAAAACAGAGGAGGCTTCCTTCCATGCCTTGTTTTTGCTCACTCTTGGTCCCAGGATGTTGACTGTAGTGAGAGGAGTAGCAGTTATCATGCATCAGACTGAGGGCTATTGGCACTGTTGGTCAAAGTGCCCATCAGTTGAATTTGAGCCTACTTCATAGCTGTTGAAGTCACCCTGAGCCACTGCTACCACAGGCGTTGCTCTCCCCATCTTGTTTTCAGGGGATTTGCAGAGCACGTGAAAGCCAAGTGAGGAGACAAGAAATAGAAAAAGAAAGACCAAGGTTGTAGCCAGGGATACAGGAGCAGGGCTCAGGGAGGCCAGGGGATGTCAGCTTGCTTAATGTGATTGTATTGCCAGGGGCCACCCGTCACAGTGGCTGCGGATCAGTGTTAGGTGTTTGAAGAGCCACATCCCATCCAGCGGGATCTCTGGGTAGTGATTTGAGCCTTTGTGATGCCATGCTGTCCTGAGGGGATTGTGCTTCCAGGCCTGGCCTGGTCCAACCTTGGGCACCTCCTCATCCTCTGTTGCTGCTCCTCTTACCCGTCCCTGTGGTCATCTGTGCCACCCACTCCAGGAGGCCAGACTTCCGCAGGTGATGAGGCATTACCCCAAGGATGTCAGCATTAGCATTTTGAAGACTGAACAGGTAAATACTACGTTCTTAAGTGTGTGTTGCCCTGACCTGGATGCAGGACCCTGCACTTGGCCTTGTTAAACTTCATGAGGTTCACATGGGCCTACTTCTCAAGCCTGCTCAGGTCCCTCTGGATGGTATCCCTTCCCTCAGGTGTGTCAACTGCACCACTCACCTTGGTGTCATCGGCAGACTTGTTGAGGGTGCATTCAATCCCACTGTCTGTGTCATTGATAAAGATATTCAAAAGTACTGGCCCCAATACAGACCCCTGAGGGACACCACTTGTCACTAATCTTAATCTGGACATTGAGCCATTGACCACTACCCTCTGGATGTGACCATCCAATCAGTTCCTTATCCACTGAACAGTCCACCCATCAAATCACCAATTTAGAGAGAAGGATGTTGTGAGGTACTGTGTCAAAGGCCTTACAGAAGTCCAGATAGACAATGTCCGTAACTTTTCCCTTGTCCACTGATGTAGTCATTCCATCATAGAAGGCCACTAGGTTGGTCAGGTGGGACTTGCCCTTGGTGAAGTCATGCTGGCTGTCTCAGGTTACCTTCCTGTCCTCCATGTGCCCTAGCATAGCTTCTAGGAGGATCAGTTCCATGATCTTCCCAGGCACAGAGGTGAGACTGACAGGTTGGTAGTTCCCAGTGTCCTCCTTTCTACCCTTTTTAAAAATGGGTGCAGTGTTTCTCTTTTTCCAGTCACTGGGGTCTTTGCCTGACTGCCATGACTTTTCAAGTATCATGGAGAGCGGCTTGGCAACTTGAATGGGTGGGTGGCTCAGACCTTTGCGGTGATGTTTTCACAGGGGCAGGGAGTACCACTGTGCTGGGAAACATCATATATGACTTCCAGTTCTTTCTGTCCTGTGTGTTGTATCTGACCAAAACTTCTGGCAGTTATATTACACTGAAATTCCTTAATTTATCCCTGCTGTCCTTAAAGTCATATACGATATGGGAGCATCAGCCTTATGAGGAAATCCTCATGAGGAAAGGCTGAGAGACCTGGGACTGTTTAGCCTGGAGAAGAGAAGACTGAGAGGGGATCTCATCAATCCTTATAAATATCTAAAGGGCAGGTGTGAAGAGGATGGGGCGAGACTCTTTTTCAGTGGAGCCGGGCAACGGGCACAAACTGGAACACAGGGAATTCCATCGCAACATGAGGAAAAACTTCTTTAATTTGAGGGTGGCAGAGCCCTGGAACAGGCTGCCCAGAGAGGTTGTGGAGTCGCTTTCTCCGTAGATATTCAGACCTCGCCTGGATGCGTTCCTGTCCAACCTGCCCTGGCAAGGGGGTTGGACTAAAAGATCTCTGAAGGTCCCTTCCAGCCCTGACCATTCTGTGATTCTGTGATGTATCTGAGAGTTTCCATTTAGTTGTCCTCTGATGTAAACTGACTTTGCTCTCATCTAGTGAAGAGGGGAGTGATATAAACTAATGAGCTGGCTGTTATATAGACATCTTATGTATAATGGCACACTTTCATTACTTACAGGGAATTTGGCACATATGAGTATCACAGCACAGTAGCTGCTCTATACCAAAATGACAGTTTTCTTTACTTGTCATTGTGAGTTAGAAATCAAATGTATTTCTGAACTTTGTTTTATTTACTTTGCTTCCTAAGTGCTTCTTGTGTAGGGTGAGTTCAAAATTTTGCAAATGTTTGTTAACGTTGACTCATTCTAAAGTCATAGCATGCAAGAATGTCACTAGAATAAAACATGGTCCTCTATGCCAAGTTAAAATGCTTTCTGAGGGTGAGCAAGAAAAACAATGCAGATGTGCAATACACGTCTTGGCAGAAGGCAAGGGCTCTTTATGGTACATCTACCATCACTGCCTGGGCCTGGCAAAACACTCCTGCAGCATATGTATATGGCTTTTCAGACAAATAGTGAAGAGAGTTTAATGCCGTGTTCAAGCCAGGCTGAATCTCTCTGGAGTTGGTGGCACTTTCTCCTGACTTCAGTGCCATTTGAGCCAGACCAATTATGTGGTTGCACGTTTATCTTGGCCTTTCAGGGTAGTCTCTTTTGGATTTAGTCTGTAATCAAAAGAGAATGTAAGAAACAGACGTTTTGAGTAACCTTTCCCTGATCCCCTTTTGCCTTTAAGATTTGAAACAGGAGAGACTTATGTAGGCAGAAGTATTCTAAAGCTAAATACAAGTTAATTGCACAAAACCCTACACCTATCTCCTCAGTGTCTGAGCTGGACTTGTGACAATTTGAGCTGTGAGTTGTAGTCCAAAGACAAACTATATTCAGAGTTTAGCTGAAATGATGAGTTTTTCTTTTAAAGGATGGAGATCTATTAGTAATGACAAATGAGAGTTTTTAAAATTTATTTCTGTGACACTTCTGTACTATGCTGAGAGCCATTTCTGTGCATCTACAAAAGGTGGCTGAGCGCTGCCTGCTGACCTGCAGCCTCTGCCCTCCCTCCTGCTCGCCCCGGCTAACCCATGGCTCATCTCTATAATTTAGGCTCTTACGGCCTCTTGGTGTGGGACAAAGCACTCGAATTTCTGCAGGGACTGCAATGGCAGTGGTTTGTGTAATTTCCCTGAAGTCTTTCATTGCTGGTTAGAGTATACTAGTGTTTACTTCTGGTCTGAAGCCCTCTGTTATTTTCTTCTTTTGGCTTCAGGGGCAGCCAGGAGAGCAGGGACAAGAGGCAGAGCCCTTCTCCCATGCAGTGTGAGCAGTGTAACAGCCACGAAGGCCATACTTCAGCCCCATCGTAGAAGCACAAAGTGTTTCTCATCTCATTGAGCTTGCACCGAAATAGGCTGTGGATGTGCCTGTTCCGGAGTTAAAAGTGGCTAACTTTCCCTTGACAGGTTACAGGCGCCTCTAACTTATGGGACACTCCTGTCCGTGTGCAATCTCCTCTGGAAATAATAAAACAAGTTTTAGGAAATTCAATTAGGTAGGTCAGTATAATTTCAAGTAGGTAACTATGAGTTGTAAGTTTCCCAGGGCAGATGCTCCATCTCTGGGAAAGCAGGACTCTAATTCCTGCTGAAATCTCTAGCTGCTGTGGTAATGTCAGTAATCAGCTGGGGGTGAGGAGGAGGAGGACATCTCGCTGAGCTTCTCTGCGTCACTGCACTGCCACGGGCAGCGCTGCCTGCACAGTCCATCCTGCTGCTCAGCTGCAGTTCTGGTGCTGCATCCCTCTGGCGCTGAGCTGTGCGTGCCCTGTGCACCCCGTCTTAACTCTCTTTCACTTAAGCATTTTCTGTAATTACCTATAGCTTTGCCTGTTTTTGATGAGCACAAAACTGTTGAGTTCCGAGTAAAGCTTTGCATATAAATGTCTTTGGATTTTGAGTTGTGAAAATCCTAAAGCAGCAATTGGTTGTATTTTTTTTTAATTCTTTTTGATCATGGTGGTGTTATGAATCTAAATACAGGCATCTTTTCAGTTGTGACCCAAGTCCAAATTTTGCATCCTGAGTATCTCTGTACAGAGTAATATGCGCAGGCATAATTACTTACGGAAATATTTCTGATGTCTGTCATTGGTATATTGATGTTAATTATTGCAGTATAACATTTGTCTTTTGTGTACATGTGAGTATAAAAGCTGAAGCACAATTTTACTTCTTTTTTAATGTTTGGAAGAGTAGCTATTTTGAAGCCAAGCCCTTTTTCCTGTGAACCTTGAAAGAGGTGTGTAGTTTATCAAAGGCCATGTGGTGGACTAACAAACATTTCAAGGAAGTCTTTTCTGTTAAAATTTCTTTAAAATGTCTTTAAATCAGTCATCCAGGTAAGACTGATTTGAAATTCAAAGTGTAAGAATTTTTATTATATTTACTGTGTATTGGGATATAAATTATGTCTTCAAAACATCAGTGAGCTAAATTCTAATTGATTTGTTTCATTTTATGAAATATGACATGTTCTGAATTAACAGCATAAACACTTCTGCTTTTACTCTTATTTTACAGACCAATGCAGAGAATGGCTCATATAGACTTAATATGTAGTGTTGTACGACAAGATTGTACTTCTCATAGGAAGTGTGAAAAATCCCAGAGTTCAAGATAATGTGGATTTTTTTTCTGTATTTATAATTTAGGAGACCATTTGACTGTGAAGTCTGGAAGTTTTGAGTCCACAGCAGTTTAAAATAATTTTTGGCTCTCAAGAAACTTGCATTTAAGAAAACTTTGAGAATTCCTAGTAGCTCTAAGCCATCTACAATATTTCTCTTCTTTCAAATGGCAAAATTCTACTTTATTACTAATTTTTGTGTTGTACTTTGTCTTTCTAGACAGTAAGGGGACTGCGTTCCTAGTCTAACAACCTGCAAGCTCTGTGAAAGAACAGTGAAATGAAATCAGCCTTTTAGAAAATAGGGCAGGTGGAAGATGTACGAGTCATCCAGCAAAATAAAATGTTATTAGAACTAAAATTCACTGCTCGGTGTAAACCTGCTGATGAAATCCATGCGTGTGATCTGGGAACAGCAGTTTGGCCTGGCCGAGGAGGTTGCTGTGAGTCAGTGTCTGGTTCAGGACAGGGAGAGGGAGTGATAAAAATCCAGCAAAATTTTGGTTTCCCTCCCATCTCCTTTTAATTTTGAAGGAGTGCGGGGCTGTGACGGGGACGTGTTGCCTACCTGGAGCATGGCAAAGTTCCCCGTCTGTCCTGCCCCCCCCCCGGCTCCGGCCACCTTTATCTGTAGTTTGCAGCTGGTAGATCTTGCTCTGCAAAGTATGAGAGTTCAAAAAGCTCCGTATCCGAACAGCTCGCTGTGTATAGACTGGGAGCTTCCCTGGGAATTCTCACAGCAGCAGCTGATCTGGGACAGCAAGGATTCTCCACTAGAGAGCAACTGCCCCCCCCCCCCCCCCCCCCCCCCCCCCCGGAAAATGGAAATGCATGTTCAGGCTCTTGAAAATTATTTTCTTTCACTTAATATTTTTGACTGTGTAAGCATACATAGTATTTTTTCCCCCGACTGAATGAAAATAGAGTATGACAGAAATCTGAGAATCCAAGCTTCTTGTGGCAGATTTCCTCTTCGAGAACAATACTCTTGGCTTTAAAAATAAGAACTGGAGAGTGGGTTTCATATATACAAGGTTGTTATTTTGATGCTTGCAAGCTTCTGTCAGTCCAGACATCTTGTTATTTAAAAAAGTACAAGGGATTTTTTTTTTAAATGTATTTTTATCCCAGTTATTGAAACTTTCATTGTATTTATAACAGTGCTTTTGCTATTATTGTAGAGGAGAAGAGACATAACAAAGGCCTGTTGGTTGCTAGGGGAAAACTTGCAATGTTAATTAATTTGCAGTGTTTTGCAAAAATACATGCATGGAGGTCGTGGTTAGGAGAAATGATTTAGAACTTTGGTTAGACTGATGCAGTACTGGCTGGGGAGCTGTTAGTGTGTGCTATCTAAAACATATGCTGAAACAGCCAAAAAAGATGCTGTATTTTAATTTTTCTATTATTTATATTATTTTTATTTTTATTATTTATTATTTATTATTATTATTTATTAATATTATTATTTATATTATTTAATATTTCTATTCAGCAAAGTCTTTTATTTTTGCTCTAGCGTGTGTAACAGAACAACAAGCAGGTTTTTTTCCTCTTCAGTGGAGCCTAAGACACCATCTTAATGTATGTAACAGCAGCATTGGTTCTGCACTGATCCTGATCATTCAAAGTTAGTGAGAGATGCTGGCACCTTCTTCTAGCTGTATTTTGGTGGTGCACTAATTGGAGAGATCCTAGGTGAATAATATAAACAGGTTTTCTGGAAAAAAAAAAAAAAATTGTATCGTTTCGAAGAACCTGTTTTTTTTCTACAGGTCGTTAGACAGATTTTGCTGCTTGTTCTTCTTATTCTCAAATATACTCTATTTGTTTTAAAGGAGTTAGTTGCAGAAAATAAAAGTTGCAGGACTTCAAAAAGTACTGCTGTTCTGTGAACATACGAGCTGCACATAAATGAATAAGGGTGTTTTTCTAAATAATTTTGTTTTTAATCAGTCCTATGTGAAACATATTTTTGACATTACTTATGAAGAATTCTCGGATTCTGTATATATATATCTGTGTATGTATATATATAAAATAATTATGCTGTTACATTGAAAACATTTTCAATAAAGCCAGTTTCTGAAAGTACATAAAAAACCTAGAAACTGAAGGTTTCAAACTCAGGTTTGACCAAGTAGAGGATACTCTCTAATTTGTCTAGCAGAAGAGAAGAAAGATAATTACTTGTGTTTTACAGGGCTTGAAGGTATAATGCTAGGTGGAATATTATGGTGTATTTGAGCATATTTCTAACATTGTTACTCTGCACGCAATTGCAGTCATTTCTCTGTATCTTCTGCCAAGGTTGACTTTGTAACAAAGAAGGGAATTCCTAATTTAGACCTCATTGTAAGTTATGACTGAGAACACGAAAATGTCATACCGTTCTTATATTAATCAAAACTTCTAGAGATACAAATTGTGGTGCCCTGAGCTAAAAAAAGCAATTTTTACAGTTTCCTATATGGTATACTCGGAGCTCAGTTGAGAAGACATAAAGGTTTACCTTTTGTTCAAAACTGGGCTTGGCATTGCTTCACTGGTTTTAATGGTTATTTTTTGTTGCTTTCTTTTCTGGTCAAGAAGACTAGCTGGTTTTGCTTCTCTCTTAATCAAGTCTCCTGCTTTAATTTTGACAAGTGCAGACATGCTGTTAGAGAATTAAGCAATTTTGAAAGACTTGTAATGGGTTAGAGTTCAGTGTGCTGCTGTTAGCTGCTCCCTGTCCCTGGAGGTGACAACGGGGAAGATAACTAAGGAGGTAAAAGGAGGTTTTTAATGCTTACCTGCATCTTTCTGCATTAGTGGGTTTATTTTTGGGGCTTAACTGGCAAGCTTTGCTTATGTTGATGGGCGCTGATGCAGCTTGGTCTGTGAGGGTACGGCAGCGTCAAGCTGGAAGGGGTACTGGTGTAGTAAATGGAAGGGGCACGCTTTTAGATCTGTTTTTTCCAATAGTTGTCATCCGTGTTTGCTTTAACGCCTTGGAAATGCTCTCTGTTTCTATTGCTGGCCAGGTATGGAAGGGATGGTGAGCCATAAGTAAACGTGGATGATGGAGGAGAAGAGTGGGTTTTGAGAAGCAGGAGGAAGAGGGAAGGCTGTGGTGCAGTTGTCAGCTGTGGGAGGCAGGTGATTTTTGGTATTTATACCAAATTCTCGAACTGGAAATGAGATTGAGGGAGGAGTTTGAAAATGAGGAGAGTCACTGGTAAGGTAAGGGTTGAGGGCAAGGAGAGGAGTCAGGGTTTTCCTGTTATGGGCTCTCTTCACTTCTCAAGAGTGTGGGAGTGGGATTCTGGTTTCTTCTGGTTAAACTGGGGCTAGCCTCAAGTTTAAACCAGACCTGAGCTTAGTTATTGATTTGAAAAATAGGATTATTGAGGATTTGTAAGGAGAAACCGTAACTGATGACGTCTGAACAAAACATGGGTGCAAACTGAAATAGTAGGAGAAGCAAAACGTTGATAGCATTGTGTTGATAGCACAATTCTGAGTGTTGGTATCACTCAGAATTAGTTCTGTCTATATTTTCATGGTGAGATCTCCAGCTGCTGTGGTGCTGGTTGCATTTCATCTTAAACACGGTAATACCCTGCAGCGCGGTTAGACGGTAGTAGTACAGCCACAGTAAACCTAAGGTTACTTTAGGATCAATTTTTTAAAGAAGGTCTTTATAAGTTATGAGTACACTTGAAAACAAAACAAATACTCTTTGAGATTGCTATTTTTAGGAATTTGGTTTGAAGGTATCTTCCCTCCCTCACCCTAATGTGGAGTGCTGCATTGTGGCTCCTGCTCTGGATTAGCAGCGGTCAGAACCCTGAATTCAAAGAGATTGACATATCTATTTTATTTAACCTTATAAGATAAATTCAACTATTATAGTAATGTTTATATAGTGATTGTTCTCAAAGTTTCTGACAAATGCTAGGCATGTTTAGATATGAGTGACTACACACTTAAATCAGTGCCACAAGAAGGTATTTAAATTACACTGCTTCAAAAAGATTGGGCAGTTTGGAAAAGTAATAGCTAAATCTTGTTGTTAGAAATTGTTCCCCGGAGATGAAAATAAGGCCTTTTTTGGTTAAAATGTCTTGAAAAGTATTTAACAGATAAATTAATGTGCTACTATGAGTGTTTTCACATTGCTTTTGCAGATGCTAACTGGAATCCAGTTTTCCTTGGTGGGTTTGACCCGGAGGCGTGTGCATGTGTGTGCACAGGCGTGTGTTAAACAGAGATACTGTTCACAGGTGCGATGGTGGGGTGGTGGTGTGCGGGGTCCTCCGGCCTCATGTCAGCGTACTTACGCAACGTAGGAAGGTTTTTGTATGAGTTATAATGTGTACGTAGCTGTGGAGAACAAAGGAGTGGAATATAGTCACAGACTCGGGAGCAGTTTCGTAGGGCACAGTGGGAACTCCTGAAGCTTCCAGCCCCCCACTCACTGTTAGCAGGATTTCCCTGCAACACAAATGAGCAGAAACACTCTGTACTCTATTCTGGGTCCTAGGACCCGGTGTTGTTCTGTAGGTTTTTTTCAGTATATGCTAGTTTGTCACTCTTTATTTGTGCCATATACCAGCTCGATCCAAGGGAAGGAGGTGACACGTTGCTTCTCCTGTAAACTAGATGGGGAATGACCGTGTAGGGATCAGGCGGTGCCCAGGAAACCTGCCGTTCCTGCGTGCTGCGGTGCAGGGAGTGTGGGGACCTCTTCCCAATGCACCCCGCTTACAGCAACTGCACGGGAGGTGGGAGAGCTCATGGGTGCCCCTGTGCGGGGCCGACCGGGTGGCAGGGGAGAGTAAGTTGTCTAAATCCTATCAGAAATGTAAGGTACCATCACCCACCTAAATCAAGATAAACTTTCCTGTGATTCACATAACTCGTGCATTCTTTCCACGTGGTTCAGCAAAGCTGTTTATATTACAAAGTCCTACTCACCCAGCCTTGACTTTGAATCTCCCAGAGGAATAATACAGTCATCAGAACGGAGAGTGGCATTTCATATTTTTTTATTAATTTCATAGTTTACAGGGTGTTGGAAACGTGAGGCACTGTATATAATGATGTTTTTACAACTCTCCCTGTATATTAATCATTGTTTAGAGTTCACATTCTACAGGATTAATTTACTGTGCCCCCTTGGGAGCATATATCAAAATTGGTTGTTTCCATCTTTTCTGATGCTTGATATTAATGGCCCCCAAATGGAAATCTTATTTCCAGTACATTTCTGAAATAAATTAGGCTCTTGATCTCATGTTGGATGCCACTAGGGTAGACAAGTGTACTTCTGCTCTCCTAAATCTTCCTTTGAAACACTTTCCCAGACTTGCAATTTTTTTTGTGTTTAATCAACATAGAAGAATCACACCCATATCAGACTACAACATACCTGTGTATATATACATACACACAAGTGGATGATTATTCCAGTAAAATCCATTATTCAAGTCTAAATCTAGTACTAAATTTGAAAAACTATCATAGTGGCTGAAAAAAACGACGAGCACTTAAATTCAAGCGATATTGTAATGATGGGTGGAGGTAAGAGAGAAGCTCCTGGAAGAAACAAAAAGCACTTTTCTCTTTCATCAGATTCACTCGTGGTTCAGTTGACAAGTTGCAATCCAAAGATGTTCTTCATTTCTTCAGCATCATTGCCCAAATTTTGATATCCCTGCGTAGAAGATTGTGCACCATTATACCCAGTGCATTTCGCTTACATATTCATGAGCCCTCGACTTGATTACTGTAATTCATCTCTGTCATCTGGAGTTAATACTAATAATTGCAAATTTGAGTCGATAAACTTTTGTTGCATTATTTGTTGTATTTAAATGCAGATTTATGGAGTAATCTCTGTTGCAGCAAAATACTCTGAAAAGGACACATTTTTCTTACCTTACTTGTGGATTTAGCACGCTTGGATTTTGTGGCAGTGCTTGGATAGAGGTCTAGGATTTTCCTACAGAGGAACAAATCTCATGTAAAAGTTTTATTTTGCAGTTTGGGCAGGACAGTGTTATTTAGCGTTCACAGCATAGACATGAGGGATTTTAGAGGTACAGTGTCATTCCACTCAATATATTTTTCTCAAATATTTTATTTTTTTCCCCTCAGCAAACAGAAAATTGTGCATGGCATAAACAAACAGTAGTCATAGTAAAAATGTGTTAATCTTTCACAGCTGAATATAAAGCTTTATCCTTCATTTATTAATTCTCAAAGTTGGTTGCCACATGCATTCTAGTGGCAGCACGAATTAACTTTTCCTTTGTTGCGGGTGCCTGACATGACGCTAATTGCAGATTCCGGGCGTTGGCACTGGGGTGCTCAGGAGCCTGGAGCTGCCCTTTGGTGGTGGCACCTCCTAGTGGTTAGTGGTCTGTGTGCTGTGGGGAAATGTCACTAAAGTCATCTGTTTTGACAAGGAGCAATGTTTTCAATGCAGCATTTTGGGAATAGGCCTCCAGGAGCTGTGTGAAACATAGCCAGGACCCATGTCCAGTCCTGCAACGGGGAAGGAGGAGCCCTGTGCAGTGACACGGGCTGGGGCTGGAGCTGCCTTGGGTATGGGGGCAGCCAGTGGGCAGAGGGCAGCAGGGCATGGCCAGGAGGTGGAGAAAGGGATCATACTTCTCTGCTTAACATGTGTCAGTCCACATCCAGTTCTGGGATGTCTTGAGGTCCCTTCCAACCTGAACTATTCCATGATGTTATGTTATTGGGGCATATGGAGGTGTTGTGCTATTTAATAGATATTGGAAATACGCAGCACATAGGAAAGTTGATTTAAATGAATTAGTGATATGATTTCTCATGATTTGGTATACTTGGTATATTTGGTTGCTTGTAGATAAAGTGAGTGAGTTTAAAAAAATAAAATAAAGAAAACACAGATTTCCACGATGCATGGAGCTAACACATTAGTAGGAAGAATTTCAGTATCTATCTGAAGACACAGTATTTTGCCTAGAAAATTTTAGGGTAGGAAAACAGGAAGAGTATAGGGTACCCCTATAGTGTACATCTCAGACTACTTTAATTACGGGTTTAGGAAATCATAATTTCTTTTCAGAAGATCAAGAGATTTATATATATTTTTTGAAAGATTATGCAAACTGCATTATGGTTAACAGCCAAAGTAAATTTACCATTGGTTAACATGAACCATTTTCTGTTTTAAAGCAAGATAGTAGTTCCTGTAGTTCCTTTGATGCTTTTTTTGTACACCAGTAGTAATGCAGCACAACTCAGTAAGTACTAGTGTTCCAGTGGTTTACTGACCATATTATTTCAATTTAGTGGGTTTTAGGAGACATTTAATTGCTGAAGTGGACTAATAATTACTTCATGTTTTTTTGGCTATCAAACTTCTGTGCTATGGACTGAAACAGATAGTGATAAAATTTTTAATGAATCACTGTTATTGTTGAAAGTGGACGTGCAGGATGCATGCAAAAGCTGATGTTGCTTTCTACTTTGGAAACACCCTTTCCAACATCTCAGTGTCTCAGGAAGAGTGATATTGCCCTGATGTTTGGATTTTGTCTCAGATGAATTTCTGCTAAGTTAAAGCCCTTTTAGGGAGGTTGGGAAAGTATTGTTGGATGTAAAAATGGAACAAGGTGCTTCAATGATCAGACTTGCGTGTTTTTCTCTTTTTCATGGCTGGTTTGTATCTGGGATCAGTATATACCTGTTGGTTGAAGACATTGTATATACACTGATGTGTTTGAAAAAAATTGAAACCCTCTTCTAAAGGCAGGATTTGTAAACTTCCTGGGTGTGTATCCCTATTTCTTGGTAACACAAAATACCAAGAAATTAACTTTAGCATAATACATTGCTAGTCCAAAAAGCAGTTTTATAGGTAAGAAACAAAAAGATGAAAGGCAGGAGGCTTATTTTCTACTGTTCAGCTATTTTCTGTAGTCCTCCGTAGCCCTTTTTATCTCAACTTCATGGGGCACGGGGCAAGGTAGAGTAAATGTGCTCAAAAATTGGTATAAGGGGAGTAATTGCAGGTGGAGTGTGGTCAGAAATGGAAAAGGTAACTGTCCCTTCAGCTCATCACCTGGTAACTTAAGACTTGCTACAGGTGTCAGTTGCTTTCTGAGGTCTGCTTGCATTAATGTTAAGTATTTTGCTGGCTTGTGCCCTTGCAGGACTGGTGAATGTACTTGTGTTGTGTCATGACTGCCGACTGTCCGTGGTGCGGTATCACCGTACCTTAGAGACTGCGGTGGTCTCTGACGCCCCTTTTCCCCCCGTTGCTGCTGTTGGGTGTTACACAGCAGCTCTTCGTGCCTAAAATCCGAGGAGACAGGCGACGGGAAGGAGGTGCAATTCAAGCTTAGGGGCTTGTTCTTGGTGGCCTGTCGGGCTGTGGAGCGTAGCTGGGATCCAGCTGACACTGCGGGCGTTCGTGGCGTCCCTTTGGCACCTGACTGCTTGTTTTGACGGTTCCTCCTGCAGCACAGAGCTAGACAGGGAAATGAATGAATTCACTGGCAAATGTTCAGATATATTAGTTTTTTATTAACCATTATTTTCCTTTCAGCTTGTGTTAACACGCCCAAGTGCCGTATGTTGCTGAACAAGTCCGGTACACACCCCAGCCTGATGATTTAGCTGGTTTTGATCTGTGTGTACTCTTTTGCCACAAAGGCCTTATCTGTGCTCAAAATACTATAAACACTGAAGAGAGCCACACAGGGCCATGTAGTCTTAAATTTCAGACGGTGTTAGGCAGAAACTAAAAATATATACTTACTTGCCCTTTATCTCCTCACTTACACGTGAGAGGTTATATTGACACGCTTGGTTCTGCTTCTGCGCTTTCACTTGGCCTGGTGGTGAGTCCATTTTCCTCTGGGAGTTACACTGAAATACCCGTGCATGACTGTCCAGTTGACAGTGTTTTTAAAAATTATTTAAGGATCTATGTACTGCAAAAGGTATTAAAGCAAAAAGCTATAAATAATGTCTAAATTTGAATCATTTCAGTTTTAGAAAGCTGATCTCTGATAGGGACAGGGAGCCTCGGTGAACTCAGCTTGGCAAAGCCAATCCGGTTCCCCACATAAGTGGTAAGAAATACTCTTCCTATTTTGGCCTGAACAGATTAGAAAATACAGGGGTGTGCGTGGAAAAAAAAATACGTAGTTTACTTGATTTCAAGATACGTAACAAATTGTAGTGGCAACTACAGTTGGTCTGCACCCAGCTGAAAGCTGCAGTTGAGTTGTTACGGTCGAAGGTAAGAAGCATGGACACCTCTGGGGGAGCGCTTGCTGTACCCCCCAGTACTGCTCTCTGGGTGAGCTTCCAACCAAACGCAAGGAATCACCCCCCACCCCCAGCTACGTAATTGTAGCCATGCAGGTAGCACAGTTTTTTTGATGCTTGGGGACATCCTCCTGCTGGGCAGGTGAGATTGAGTCCCTGCAGTGGGCAGAATTTGTGAACACTAAGCATTATAGAATCATAGAATCATAGAATCATCTGGGCTTGGAAGGGACCTTCAAAGGTCATCTAGTCAGACCCCCCCCCGCAGTCAGCGGGGACACCCCCAACTAGACCAGGTTGCCCAGGGCCTCGTTGAGCCTTACCTTGAATGTCTCCAGGGAAGGGGCCTCAACCACCTCCCTTGGCGACCTATTCCAGTGCTCCACCACCCTCATGGTAAAGAACTTATTCCTAATGTCTAATCTAAATCTGCTTTTTTCCAGTTTAAAGCCATTACCCCTTGTTCTGTCATTGCCGGCCTTTGTAAACAGACTGTCTCCAGCCTTCCTGTGGGCCTCCTTCAGGTACTGGAAGGTACCAGTAAGAAGGTACCATTGTAAAGGTGGGATTTTTAGCAGCCTGATTTTCTGCTTTGTCTTAAACATATAGCTACTTCCGACTAAGAAGTTTATGGTGCTCTTGTGCAACACACACAAAATATTTCAAAGAATAATCTTATTTATTGTAACTTTTTGTCTTAAACACTTCTGTATGTTTTTGGAAATGGTACATTTACAAAAACCAAGACACCTATTTGGAACTAAAGGCTAAGAAATCTTCCTATGCCATTTATTAAGAATACACTGCAGTTTCCATTCCTAATTCTAGGTATTGTTTTCCACATATGGTCCTTGTTTCCATTATGTGGGAACATAAAATTGTTAGCTACAGAGTATTGAGTGATCTTACTTAAAGGAATGGTTTTCTCAGTTTTTCCTTTGTGCTTTTTTTTAGAAGTCATGTTGTATGGAATAAACAGAATATGAATGGCTGCATTCTTGCTGCCTTTGTAACGCGCTTTTGCTTCCACTCTCAGTGCTGGTGTTCACTTAGCAAATATTTATCTTCCATTATAGAGGACTTTGGAGCAGAAAATGTAGTGCTCATGAGTTTAAATTATAAGTACCTTTATAATCATAGTGAAGCAGAATAGTTAAATGGGTGTACACAGGAAACAGGAGATCTGACTTGCTTAGACTTGAGCTGAGTGATGCAATATTTAAATGAAGATATTATAAATCAGGTTTAGCATTACTTCTATCCTGTATTCAATGAAGTGAACTTGCTAGTTCTTCTGCATGAACTGGTGACAAAGACATCTATACAGCTTTTACAAAATAATGGCACATTGCTAATTTACACATTGGTGGAGCGGTGTTAGCTAATGAGTTTTCTATCAAAGCATGTTTTTGTATCTCTAAATGCATTGCAGATTTGGAGAGCGCGGTACCCTTTTGCACAATGATAACAGTGAGAGGATATAAATGTGGCTTTGTTTTGTTGACAAAATGTGAAAATCTAATTGTAATATACAAACTCCGATTTTGAAACAACAGCAAAGCATCCGACTCTGGGCAGTTTTCTTAAGCCAGGACAACTCTGAAGCAGGGTTTTTGAAAAGCTTCCGAGTAATTTTTAAGTTTTTGTTTAGTATTTTTTTCATCTTTACAGGCACTGACTTTTGTAGACTCTATGTATTTTGCACTTTTCTCGGTTTTTAACTAGAAGATGTTTTCACTTGTGTAAGCACCTTGTTGCATGTGCCCTGAGCAGACCATCTCTCTGTGGGTTAGTGTTGGAGCCAGTCCCTCATTTGGGAGATCTCACTTGAGAGCCTGGTGCTGCCACCCGGAGAGGGTGACCCCGAAGGTCTTTTGGGTGGGTGTCCTGAAGGAGCGATTGGACCGGTTTACTCTGTAGCTGAAGTTGTGTGAACTCCAGTAAACTCTGGTAATTGCTGATTTCCCCTTTATGACTCAGTAACTGGTATAAGCCAAAACAGTATTTTTGGCTGCTTCAGAAAATGCTTGAAGACTGTATTACTGCAATGGCATAAGGATTTAGGAATTTCTGTTCACTGGTTGCAATGGAGAAATAGAATTTGACCAGATACCCTTTAACAGCGATGTAGTGGTTACTTGAATTAAAATCGGTGTCAAGTTTGGTCCAGTTCCTTTTGTATTTAGCAAACAGTGCATACAAGCTGACCCGTATACAGCATATGTTCGTTGTAGACAGAACGCAGAAGAGGAATTTAAATGAGAACATTTATGCATGCAGTTTGGGTGTTTCCATCTTGTTTCCATTGGTGTGTGTTTTGGTTTTTTTTTGGGTTTGGTGTTTGGTTGTTTTTTTTTCAGTAGGTGTAACTAATCCCTTCAAAATGTGAGTACTCCCCTCCTCCCTAGACCTCTCTTCCCCCCACAGCCTCCTCCACCAACACCTTCATTTATGCGAAACCTTTAATAGAGTAAAAGGGCCTCAAGAGGAGGGCTGCTCTGTGAAGTTTGGAGAGGGCTTTAATGAGAACTTTCATTGTTATTTCATATTTACTTACCAAATCCTGCCAGAGCAAATTCTTGCCAAACTAGTTTTATATATTTCTTGTCTGGTCTTGCTAATGTATTGTTTTGTATCAGGACCTTGTCTGACAGGAAAAGCGACCAGAGCAGTTCAGGCTATGGCACAACGAATAGGGGATGCAGGAAAAATGAAGTCTATCTAAAACTACTTATGCAATATCGAGAAACTTTTAAAGGAACTAATTAGCAGAAGTGATGCAGCTTATATATCAAAGCTATTTTTGATGTAGATTGTACATACTGAAATAGCACAATAGTGCTTTAGAAGTGGGCGATTCTACTGTTGATTCTGTAATCGTGTGTTTTCTTACATTTGCCTTGGAGGTGGGAAATACTTGTGGGAAGGAAAAAACATAAGGATATGGAAATATAGAAGTTGTAGTTTCAGTTTGGGTGCTGTTTGTGTTGATGGATGTAGTCAAGTCACTGAGCCAGTATTGCAATTATCTGTTTTTAATCTTTCCATTCTCCAGTAAAAAGATCAAGTGATGCAAACAAAAATGGTGAAGTGTGTGACATTTAAAATTCTCTTAAAGCCCAAACTAGTTATTCCATTTCTGATTTTGCAGTGAAGCCCGGCTTCTGGTTCAGTTCTGATTTGGCTTTGAGATGGAGTGATTAGCACAGGAGACCTGAATGGAGTCCTTTAGGAGTGCAAGATGCTTTCTAGCTTGTCAGTTTGGTTGTGTCTTCAAAGCCTGGGTCTTCCCAACTGTGGTTCAGTCTCTGATGTGGACACAAGAGGCAGAGGACATTTTTGTAATGGGCTGGAGGATGAGGAAGGATCGTCTTTCCTTTTAGTTTGAGAGCAGAGTTTACAGGCACATCTTCAGGAGACTTTCCTTTAGAACTTGTTTGTTAAGGAGCTTGGAAGGATTTCTGGTTTACACAGGAGGCTTGTTCCAGCCCTGTCAATGTGTTAGTGGAGTATTCAAACTTCACAAAAAGTTTATCCTAGTATTTGCATTTACTTTTTTATATAATAAATTTCTGGAATATGTAGCTATGTGTGCACCTCTGTATGCATGACTGTGAATAACGTAGTACTTTTAAAAATTATTCCTGAATTTTACTTTAAAAAAATGGATGCTGAATTATCTCCTATAATGTGCTACAGCGGTAAGTGCAGTTTGAGGACAAGCCATATAATAGGAAAATCAGTTTATTATATAATAAATACTTGCTTAGAAGAAATGTAAGGTAACGATATTCGCTGCTCAGGGAAATTAGAGAAAAAAATCTGTAATTTAATTTCTGAAATGACTAGCCTAATGGCTGTAAAATGTAATTCTGAAATCTGATCGTCTGATGATGATGATTTACAGCAGTATTTAAGGTGGATGTACTTATACAAACAATGAAGGAAGTTTCATGGTTATCTGATTTCTCCAAAATCTTTGACCTATGCATTTATATCACATGCAAGTAACCAGAGTTCTAGGATATTAAAACCAAAATGAATATCCCTTGATGTTCTTTCATGCAGCATACTATCCAAGATTTCATGCAACATGTCCTCTCAAGATTTACACCACCATATGAATTTAGAGGAATTCTGGTGGTCCCATTTCTTGTCCTGTTCCATCCTTTATGAAATCAAATTATTTTCAACTTTTTTTAAGGATAGAGGGTTTTCTTTTGTGGGGTTTTTCTGGGGTTTCTTTTTGAGCTTGTTTAGGTGGGTTTTTTCTTTTTTTGTTTGGATTTGGGGTCCTGGGTGTGGTGTGTTTTTTTTCTTTTGTGTGGTTTTTTTTTTTGTGTGTTATTTTCTTTTTACTTCTAGACACTGATACCTGAAAAGAACTTGGATACTAATTGCTATTTTTAGGAAGTCAGGCACTTTGCAAGATGTTGCAAGTTTGAAGGTCCTCAAATTAGTCACTTTCCGCAGTCCTGCTGCTCAGTGAAAAGCGAGGAAGCTCTCTTACTGCGAGACACTTAACAGCAGCCCGGGGCATTGGCACTGTTATGGGGGAATATTTGAGAAGCAAGAAAAGATTATGTATCATGTTCAGGTTATGTGTTTACAGTACAACTTTCCCTTGTTAGAAAACAAACCTCTTAAGAATAGCATGTTGAGTACTAAACAGCACTGGGGTCATGTAGCAATACACAGAAGACACTTTGTGGACGCAACCTTATTCTATCAGTTACAGTTTCCTTTTGTATCAAAAGTAATAATGAAGACTATAAAGCCAGTCTTCCCAGTTACTGGCAGACACATGTATACACACAAAACCACACACACATATATATGCATATATATACGCATATATATGTGTCTGTATGTCTGTGCATATGTATCTTCTTTTAATTAAAATGTGGAAAGTGCTCTTCATATAAGATTTAGGTATCCTATCTACCAAAGCACAGCTAAAAGACCGTTGATATCATTTAAATATTGGTTTGTGCCCTTCATAGCTGTCCTGTAAAAAGACCCCCACTTTACAGCTGTCCTGTAATGTTTTGTGCCTGTTGACCACTGTCTGAGATAAAATACATTGTCCTCAAAATAAAAGTCCTTTTTTATAGTGCATATATTCAGTAACATTGGGAATGCTATTCCCTACATGTCAGTGACAGGACCGTGACTCATGCAGAGCTGATAAAAGTGGGAAGAGTATGTATCTAATCTAGGGCAATTTAAAAAAAGAACTTTGGCTTTACATCTCAATTTACATTTATTTGCAGGAATATGACCGAAATGGATGTTTTCATGTTGAGCATTTGTAGGACTGCGTTATTACCTAGGTGGTGGAATAACCTTTTGCTGTTGGTATGGGATATCTGATATTATTTTCTTCTCCTTTTATGCAGGATCCGAACTACTGGATACAAGTACATCGACTGGAGCACGGGGATGGTGGGATCTTAGATCTCGATGACATTCTTTGTGATGTAGCCGATGACAAAGACCGTGTAAGTACAAATAGCTATGAAAGCCGCTCAGCACACACTGCGTGTGTCAGCATTCTGTGTTTCCTGCACGTGTACAAAAATGGGAGTCAATACAGAGGTTTTAGGTTTTTTTCTATGGTTTGCTTAACAGGTGTGAGAAGTCTGTTACTGTTATGTTTTTCAAAAAGTGCTAGAAATCTTCTATTAAAATCATGGGTTTTCCATCCTTTTTTGTTCTTTAGAAGTTTGAGTAGAAGGCTGCAAGAATAAAAAAAACTCATACAGTGGAAAAATAATGCAAAAAATTTAATCTGTAAGTTAAGATTTTAGCTTCACGTTACCAGTTGAATATGTGAAAAATATATGCTATTTGTAAACTGTGGAGAGCTGGTGGATTGTTTTTCAAAAATCTTTTTGGGAGGAATTGCTGGTTACACAGAACTTGAGAAAATAATTATACACTGCTGGGTCTTGAGTCCTTTTACTCTTTTATTTTTTTTTTTTTTTAAGTAGAGATTTAGATTGCAGTCAGCTGAGAGGGTTTTGGTTATTGGCTGTTTGTTTGCGGTTATAGATACTTATGTCTTTGAATTACATGTTCGAAAAAGGTAAGCTAAGAAACACTGTGGCAAAGCGTAAAGTCGAATGTAAATACTGCACTTCTCTCTGCAAAGCCACATGTGTTTGCTGAAGCCCTTGAGAGCGTCTCAGCCCGATACAGACTTCAGTATGGAAATGTGTTTCAGGACCCCACTCCTTCACTGACGGGATCCTTAATTGCCACTGTTGGAAGCAACAGGCACTCTGAAGGCTCCTTGAAAACTGGCCAAATGATGACTCTTAGGCTTATTTTTCAGAAATAAATACTTTGCCTGCAGTTATTTCTTGTGACAAAATTTAATTGACGTGGTTATTTCAACTGGGACTTTATAAAGAAAAATTATGTGAGGAGTCTTGGGACAGGGAGACTCCTCGCTGTCTGAAATGTTTGGATTACTCAAGCTGTATAGAGTAACAGTGCTGAGTTTTCAGGAATTTCTTCCATAGAAATAGTGCCCAGCTAAGATTTCATGAAAAGCTAATTAAAACCTCTAGTTAGTTATCTCATATTGAAATGCTCAGCTGCACGACTAGTTTATCTTTTGCTTACAGGTCTCAAGGAGGCTGGTGCAAGTTGTCACTATATATATATACATATATATATATTAAAACTTATTTGAATCATGCACTTCTCTTAGCTTCTCACATGCCCCTCCCTTCAGAAGAAGTTAGAATTCTGGTGACTTCAAGACCTCATTCTTTGGCTGTGACCTTGGCTTGCCGCCTTCAAGTGGAGTAATTCCTCACAGTGAAACTCTGTGGGTGTTTTTATGTGTGTGACTAATAGATGAAAAACTCTGACTGCAACTGAAGCAGGCTAAGTCATTATTACAATATTGTTTTTGTGTATAGATGGACAAGATACCTAGTAATTAGTAGTATTTATTTCTGCTTTTGCCAAGCTCATATCCTCTGGTTCTGTGAATCTGGTACGTCTCTACTGATAGCGCTTGTCAGTTAAATTTCCATTTTTTTAAAACACCTTGTATTTTTGGTTAGGAAGGTGCAATATAAACATGTACTGTGCTATGCTGTGTTATATCCTTGAATTAATCATTCCTGCTTGACCTTGATGTTTGACTCTTTTCAAGCATTTCAGTCATTAGTTATTGTTTTTCAGCTTGCCATCTTATATTTTACGCCTGACCTTCCTGGTTCCCTTTAGTTTTGGATTGTTTGCTTTGCATTTGATGCTTCCTCCATAGCAAGTGTATCAACTAGTTCTGTGTTAGCAGAACTTGATATAGGTGTCTCATTAATGCAAGGTTCTGAATATACCTCCAGCTAGTGATATTTTATATATATACATTTAATCATGTCTTGTTAAAAAGCATTTAAGCAGATGATGTCTAAACAGTTGCTTAAATTATTATTGAGGTCTGTAGGATTAGTTAGGCTCAAAATTAAACATTAGCCTATATCTTTTCTTTTTTAATTGGGACAGAAACATCTAGGATATTACAAAACTGAACACTTAATATCTCTTTATTCATATTCACAAGGAAGTTCTTTATATTCTTGAAGACAAGTTCATCGTGCTATTCACTACTTAGCATCTATACTTCTGAAAATCAGTTTACTCTTGTCATGGTTCTTTGGATGTGAGGATCATTCCCTTGGTGATAAATGCAATTTTTGTCCTTTTTTTATGTTGCTTTTATGCCATAATTACTTGTACAGTGTCATATAAGCACAATACAGAATATGAAGCACCTAAGGACTAGCTTGTCCTTTTGATGAATTTATTGCTGTCTATAGTCAACTATATTAGTAAAATAAAACTGTAATGTAAAGAATATATTTACTGCTATTCCACTGTCTCTGTGGAGAAAATGAATGTTCTATCCCATAGGATGAATACAAAGACCCTGAGAAACAGCAGCTGTTCTGAATGGAATAAGAGAAGTATCTTTGTGATGGTGGCCTTCACATTAAAATGTAGCGTGGTAGGGTGACTTTATTTAGCTTCTTCAGTCCCTACATTTTGGTGTTCTCTTGTAATTTACGAAAAGAGAAGGGGTGAGTAAGGATTAAGTAGTTGCTCCTTGGAATAATCTGTGATGTTTGATGTTGTTCCCCCGTAAAAAAAAAAAAGGAGAAAACCATGAAACAAACTGCATGGAAAAACTGATTTTGCTAACCAGTTTGTTCCTTTCTGAAACAGCGTTTATTAAGCCCTTTAACATAGTTCATTGAGAAAGTGCATAATGCAGTCTAACTTAGTTGGCAGGCAACTTTGACATTCATATTACACAATATCACTACATATGAAGTTACTGATGAAAACTTTGTTAATGCAGTTAATGGTAGTAACAGTATGAAAACAAAAATTAATAAATGCTCACTGGCTATTTTTCTTTCTTGTAAAACTTTCTTTGTGATTGATCGAAATGTAAATTTTGTCCAGGTTTTATCATGGAAAGAAAGTTTTCACTAGAAATATATCAATGTTTTTATATTTATCTGTGTCTCTCTCTGTATACATGATACAAATGGATTGGCTTGTCTTTATTGTTTTTTGAAAAGTATGTGGCTACAAGAAAGAAAAATCTCTTTTCAGCTAGTGGCATCCATTCCAGTCCTAAGTATGAGCATGTTTAGTATTGTTTGAGGAAACTCCTCGGAAAGCTTGGGCAGATGAATATCCAATATCTCTTTTCCAGAAATAAAGGAGAAATAACTCCTTTTAACTTGCTTTTAGTCAACTGCATAACCTATTTCTGTTATTTTAAAAATACAGGTTTCTTGTTGCATTTAGTGATTAGAACAGTATTTTAGAGATAGGTTAACAAACTGATTTGTTTAGATTTCTTTTACTTGTAAAAGTTAGCCCTTCATTTCAAGGCTCTTCAAAAAACATATGTCAACTTGACAAGTTTCCAGCCTGATGATAACATACTCGATGACCTCAGTTCAGTTTTTAGTAGACAGACATTCTCAAGAGCAAAAAAAAGCCCAATCAACTGAACAAAAATAACACCCAACCATCCTTAATAATCACGGTTTCTCCTGGCGGGATGAAGCCCATAGATACTTGAGTGATCCTTGTACTTTGGGCGTAATATGAAAGTATTTATTTGGGGATCTCATAGGCCCTTGTTTATCCATGGAAAAAAATATTCAGGAAATTGTTGTGTAATCTCCCATTTTAAAAGTACATGCATAAATATAACTTGCTCCCAGTTGAATTCTCACTGAAATAGTCACTTGTATTTTGCACAATTAAAAAAAAAATGTCTTGTGCAGTGTTATGTTATTTTATTCCTGCATAGTAATGCTCCGGCTGTTGCTCAGTGAAAAGCCTTGGAGATCAAAATGTCTATGTTTGGTGTAGCTACGTTTCTGAAAAAGTAGAGGCTTTCCTTCCCAAGAGAACAACGTGGATCTGCCATTAAGAGCCACTGGTTTTGGTGAGAAGTTGGGCAAACACAGCCAGTTTGCAACAATGTAGGGTATGAACCTAATAACAATTATTCATAAATTCCTTTGCCCAAAAGTATTAGGTTTTTAGTAGTTTGGGATTAGCAACCTGTAAAAGCATCGTCATCTTATAATTTCCTTCATCACTGTCCTAATAAATTCAACACTCTAGTTCTCAAAAGTAACCACTGTGTTTTGGTGTATGCTTAAGAGTTACAGCCTGAGTTTTGTTCTCTAAATGAAGGGATGGGCTTTCCTCGCTTGCCTTACCATTTTCAAATACTCAGTCAGCTCTTCACACTGCGTAATTCATACTTATGCCCACTGAGTGCAGAGATAAAAGCCAGAGGAATATGGTTTGGTATTGTCTGGAGTGAAGTTTCATGCTTACCACAGTGTGTGTGTGTGTGTGTGGTGTTAGTATCCAGCCCAGGTCACTCTAAGATCAAGGTGATGTTGGTGCTTGCTGCTGGTTAGACATACTTTGAACCTCCTAGAAAGAAGCACAAGAAGTTGCTGTTTTGAGTGGAGTACCGTTGGTGAGAACGGGATGGAGATTCATTTCATATATCTGTGCTGAAATGGAGTTTGTAAACACTCGTGATCTAGATTTAAGTTCGTTAAGTAATCAAACTGCTGCTGAAATTCAGTGATATCAATTGCACTTCATTTGCATCCACTTCTAAAGACCTACAGAAACTCTGTTAATATTATTGTGAATTTAATGCCTGCTTGCTTCTAGTGTGATGGGAGAAAGTCTTTGAGCAGCTTCTTCACATAATATGAAGGCATATTAGGAGCTTTTCCCAGAGTAGTGGAAAGGAAATGAACTTTTGGGTTTTGTGTTAAACATATGGTCAATTCTAAATAATACTGCTGTTTTGTTTACTTCCTCTTGGGAAGCGATGTTGAGTTAGAGAGGCATGTGATACACAAAATGTGGGTTTGGAAAGGATGACTGCATTTTGTTTGTAACAAATGTTAACTTGAAACCAACACAAAAATAAGTATTTTGAGCAAATGCGTTATGATGTTAAGGTTAAAGGCTGGCTAGGGACTGGACAGCTGTGATTACAATGTCTCACTGCTATTGAATTTGTTCTGTCGCTCTTATTTTTAGGGATGGTTATGCAAGACCCCAGTTCTATACCAAATTCTGGGTAGAACAGTGACAACCTGATGCTGGTAGAAAGAATGAGATTCTGGTACTTTTTTTCATTCTCTCCAAAATGTTCAAGAGCATTTGAATTTGATGAAAGTTGCACAGATAAACTTGTGTTATCTTTAGATTTCCATCAGCACATAATCAGAATACTCCAAGTAGTGTTGTTTGTTCTATATTTGGGGGTGTCTCTGCCTCATTTAAGCAAACTTACAGCTGAATTTACACTTTAATTCTCTTTGACTCTGCAACTTAAGAATTTAACCCTAAAACCATGAACAGAGAAGAACAACAACTTTTTGTTGTACTTCTGGAGTTTGTTTCTGCCGTTAACCGCTAAAAACACTAGAATGAATGAAAGAACGTCTGGGTCCAGTGCAGCAAATCTGAAAGCAAAACCTAAAAATGCAAAAAAAAAATTACTCAAAAATATGATTCTTAGTATTTACAATACCAGGATTGGTATGCCCTTCTTCCTTTTTCCTCAAAACTTTGCTATCAAATTAAATTTAAATTTCAAATACTGTCATGGTTATCTCTGCCACAGTGTGCAGGTTCTCTCTTCTTGTTTTGTGGCTGCCTTCACTGTATCCCAGGAAAACAGGATGACCTTGAAACAAATTGTTGTTACTCATAAGTGACTTGGCAAAACACATTTTGAGCATAAGGCATTCTTTTCCTGTAACAGCTTAAAATAACTACTTGAGCCACTGAGCTTGGGAAAGTATTGATACTGGGAAAGAAACCCTTCGTATAACAATTCCATGATTATTTTCTGTTAAAAAATTAAAAAACTTCAGTTTAACAATGAGCTCTTGATGTCATCTAGTATCCGGCAGTAGTTTTTATTTTAATTTCATTTTTAGAGACTGATAATTTGATATTTACAAATTTGTCAGAACTTCAGTTAAAGCAGAGTGTCTCTGTTTTAACCAGGTTTTCTTGCATTAGCACTATTGCCTTGTTATTACTGGGGTGGCCACATGATTTTTAGGTTGTCTTGCCGATGGATTTAAAGTAGAAAATCAAAGTTTTTATGTAGTCTTTATTCCCAGCTGCTATTTAATGAAGACATATTTGGAAATAACATACTCCAAGTATAAATATTCTGCCAAAGAATGGAATTAAAATGCTTGTAGTATTTCTAATAAACTAAGTTTTAACTTCACAGTGTTTATGGATGAGACTAAAAGTCATGGAAATGAGGAAATACTGGATATATTGCAAACGTGCATTTTCCAATCACTAGGAGATACTAGATGTAACTGTATGTTGTCTCCCATCTGTAGCTCTCAGGTTTTCATCTCTTTTTAGCACTGTTTTCAAAATTATTAATCTCATCATCATTTACTTTTTCTAGCTCTGTGAAGACAGCATTTCTGTTTATGATTTCTTGTTTATTTTGGGGATAAACTGCAATATCCCAATTCCTTTCCTGTATTACTGAAGTAGTTGTGTCAATGTACTCAGAATTCCCATCTAGGAGAGGAGTGACATTTGTAAATGTGTAAATTAGTTTCCATGGAGATCTGAAGAGCTGCAGGTAAATCTGACTTCTGAAAATTGAATAATTTGATAAAAACTGTTCTCTGAGGAATAGGAGGCCCATGCATGAATATGATCTCAGCAGAAAGACAGTGACTGGGTTAGTACAGTCCAACCCCCACAAACTTGCCGTGGCATAAGAGGAAGGGTCTTACAGATAGTAGCTGATTGGAAGATGGAAAATAGAGCATGTATTATTCAGTATGTTTGCAATTGTTCTGAAAAAAGGAAAGGAGGTTGTGAACACCAAAGTGACAAATTCCATTATTGTGTGGGAAACCAAATGTTGATGGTAAATGCTGGTTATGAAGGATTGCAGAAGCATCCTGTGATACAGAGGGAGTAGACAGTAACATGGTGGATGAAATACATTTTGGCAAACATGATGTGCTTTCAGAGAGAGAGTCCTTCAGCTGAACGCACAAAATAATGAGTTCTGAGCTAGCTATTACATTTGGGAAGATGTTTTTGATTTTGTAATAGGCCTCTGGAAACATTGGCTTACACTGCAAGGTACAGCTCTGAGACATAATAAGATCTAAGAAGGCTTCCAGCGGCTTGTCCTTGTGTCTGTCTATTCCCCACATTCTTGTCCTTGTTCTGCCACTTACCTTGTGCAGGCTCCGGTACTCTGAACCCTGTCTCTCAGCAGATGTATTCACTAAAACTGCAGAAGACTACTCCTTGCAAAAATAACTGAATATTTTTCTGCTATTTCATGAGTCAGTTCACCGAAGGATCCGGCAAGCTGAGGAGGAAAGGCAGAGGACTTCACTGCTGGAAGTGGTTGAGGTGTGAAGGAAGAAGTAAGAAGAGGGAGTGTGGTAACGTGAGTGGGCTGAGACCTTCCCTTTCAGTTCAGCAAGGCTGCCAGTGGCCGTGGAGTTGCCAGAGTGGTCCCTGCGGGGAAGCAAAGGGTAGAAAAGGGAGCGAGTGATGGGATCTTGCTGTGTACGTGCTGGTGGGGAGCCCTCTGCTTCCTCCAGCCACAAACCAAGCAACCAAAAAAGATTTTGTAGAAATAGCAAAAGCACAGAGCAAATGCCAACATTGATTCCAGGTATAGATTAAAGGCTTCTCTACCAGCAGCCTCTAAATGGACCAGGACTCAGCCTTGAAAAGGGGATGGAAGCAGCAAACTGTAGCTGACTGTAAAATCAGAGGTGACATTGAGGGGTGACACTGCCTTTTTCAGTGCAAGATCTAGGGGCAACAAATGAAACTGAAGTTTACATTAGCAAAGCATATACTACCTTTTGTTTTCAAATTTGATTTTTTGAATGCTGCAGATTCTTGTATTTAAGGAAACTGTGAATATATATAATCCAGATCTTTTTCTGTATCTTTAAAGATTTTAAGGATCTCTGTCCTTTTCAGTTTCCTTTGTGATTTACTTTCTGTCAGTGGGAAATCCATTCATTATATCTGCTCATTCTTGTTACATTTCTTACACCTGTTTTAGGTCTAATGTGTTTTTTATTGAAGTGAAATGATCAGGATTGTACCTGGTATTTGATACAAGCTCAGATGCATTTTAATGGATTTTTAGAGTTTATTTGCGCTTTTGTCAGTCTTAATTGCTAATATTTATTTTTGTACAAAGAAACTTGATTAGAGTGTGTCATAAGAGTAGCTATCTACACTTAGTAGCTACACTTAGTAGCTTTCACACTTTCCTTGACCTTGATTTTTATGATATATCAGAATAGTTATGATTTTTATCAAATGCTGCAGATGCTTCAAAAAGTTTTGAAGGATTTATTTTTTTCTTGAGAAGTCATGGTTTAAAAGCATGCATAATGCTGAGTTATCTGCTTATTTTTACTGTTCGAAAAGATTATGCTTGTAAATCACGGGAACTGGTAATTTAAGTAGGGTCTCAATTTGTTAGAAAGAGTCTCTTTAAACTTTGGTGAAAAGCACAGAGAGTGTTGGAATGATGATCTCACAGTGTCTAATCGTAGTAACACTGAAGGTCAATATGTGGCTGCGGATGATGACTGCTACAGTATTATAAACCCATTGCAATTAAGAGAAACGTTGTACTAAAAATATTTAATAATGGATTTTTTTTTCTATATCCTGTAGTATTTACAGATTCACTACTTGGATGTATTTGTAGATAATATGAAGCAGTGCTTGCTGATTCTTCACAGGGAAAATCTCCGTGGAAGTCTGCAGTGAATCTGGATTTAGGCCATTATGGTTAATAGTGATATTCTGATAGCTTTTCATTAATTTTAGCCATATCACTTTGTCCTAGAGGTATATTATTCATGCTACAACAAGGGAAGAATTTGCAGAAAAGTTTGGTTATGGGAATTCATTAACACTACCCTCTTACTCCTTGATATAGGCAGGTCTTAAAAGAAATGCTGTTCCAACTTCAGAGATATTTCCTAACAGAGGGGTGAGACATACACTAGAGGACTGACCCATATTAAAGCTTAATTATAGTAATGGATAATCCTGCAAGTATAAATTATTCACAGTTGTTTTGTATGTGAAGGAGCGTCATGAATAAATTAAGGAAAAGTTTCTGGAAAAGACCCTGGACAATGGCATGTTTGTCAAAAGATAGTTTTCCTCCTTGTATTTTAACCGAGATTCGAACCTCACAGCGTTAGGTTTGCAGGTACATTCCCATATGCACATCTCTGTGTTTGGGGTATGTTTTGCTTAATGAAAATCAATAGCAGCAAGTCTTGGGGCTCTACACCCTTGTAGTGTTCCTTGACTAATATGTTATGCAAGGGAAACATTCCTACCTAAACACAGTCCTGGTACAAAAGTTGCAGTCTCAGCCGTCTGATAAGATTCCCACACTGTCACTAGGATGAGAATTTGTTAGTGTTATCCTCTTATCCGTTGATACCAACAGGTCTTAGGAGAGTGCTGTAACTTCATAGATATTTCCCAGGAAGGATGGTAAGATTCTTATGTATGCTTGGACTTTATTTTCCAGTTGGCTTAGTAGATAAATTACCTTTTAAGTTTGTAGTGTGAATAATCTTTCTGACAGAGAGAGAAAGGGGAATATATGAATTAGATTTAAACAGGGCTCCTGATGAATGGGGCAGCTTCCTCGGGTTAAAGGCTCCTTCAGCAAGTGCCTTGGAACCAATGAGAAGAACATAATGCTGTCTTTTTGGGGGAGCTTTCACCAGTCTGTCTTTTCATATACCTTCCTAGCAGTAGCCCAGAAAGGAAGGAGTTAAGAAGATGCTTTGAACCCAAAGTCTTCTGCTTGGTCCCCACACCCTGTTGGAGTACTTCCACACCCTGTTGGTGTGCAGGGAACTACCTTCCGTTCACCTTTAGCGTGCTCAGCAGGATAGTCACTACATTTTTCAGATTAGCATCACTGCTGAAGCCTGTTTGAGTTTATACAGCAAGAAGGAGTCCTGCCTGCTCTTCCCTGACATACAGCATTACAGGACCATCGGCTTTTTTCATTTGTGCAGCCTGTTGGAAGAACTTAAATTTGTTGATGGGCTCCGTTCCTTGTGGGTGCCACTTCCTACAGGATTGAAGACTGTTCTCTGTAAGCTCGGGGGAAGCTTGATGGTACTGAGTTTTTATTTTCTTGGGACACTGTTTGCTTGAAGGTAACCATACTTTGGTGGATGAAATGGCAGACACACCTAAGAGGAAAATTACAAAGAAGTCATCGTCTTTTTCCTATGATCGCCGGAGAGATTCAGTGAAAGTCAGGAGACAGTCCAAGTCTCTTAGTTTTAAGTCAGCTACACTGGGTGCTCAAAAAAGGCAGACGCAGAAAAAGCAGGTTGGTATTTGGATATTTCTCAAAAATTATCCTTACTTATGAAATTCTTAAAAAGATTTTAAAACTTGTTGTGTTAATATGAAGCGGAAAACACTCTCTGCTGGTTTGGAGTCCGTGTGTGAGTACATAAGTGTATACAAGCTTGTGTGCAGGAAAAGATGGATTTTTTTTTTTATATAATATTTCTTAAGAGCTAGCTAGACTTGTGATGTTAATTTTATTGCAAGAAAAGTCTGCATCTTCGCTGCTTTTAAGATGTGATTTATGATTTCTGTTTTGTCTCAAGCAGTCGCTCCTATAGCGTAATACACGCCCTTCGAGCTTTTGGTAGCGTGTTGTCTGTTGTGCTGAAAAACATGATGGGTACTGGAACTTTTGAAACTATTATTCAGATTAGAACTGTTTCACTGCTCTTCGTTATTATTTTTATTTTTAATGTTGAAATGTACCAGACTGAGAGCTTTAGGGAGTGAAATATTTTACTTATTCCAGAACAGGTACTGCAAGTCAGCAGCAGCAGCACCTGTTCTGGTGGGACCAGTTCTTAGGGTTAGAGGGCACTTAATGCCCTGGCAGCGCTGCACTGCCATAGTAAAAGGCTTTCATACGCAGGTCTTTATCTTTTGTAGTTAGGATCTAATTAAATGAGTTCTCTCCAAAGAGAAAATGCAATGTACGCTGTGGTAAATGGAATAAAAACAAGTGAGTCAGTTCATGAAATGCCTTTGTATTCTGATCTCCAATTTAATCTAATATGAAAGGAGCAGGGGATCACTGACTATCAGCCATCTCTTGCTCTGCATTTGTGTGCACAGGGTGCCTTTTTTAAGCTTTAAAGGAACTTTCCAGGGAATCTTTAGGTAGCTGTATAGAACAGAAAGTATTTTAAGACTTTGCAAATAGCGCTTCCACAAATGCGTTAAAATACACTGCTAATGAAAAGCTAGTTTAAGTGAATTTCTCACGTGCAAGTAGTTTTCAGGCCCTGACCACCACATCTGCTCCTGAATTTTGAGGACAGCATATTCACTCAGATTTAAGAGAGTTTAAGTATTAGGTTTAAAACACAATGAATTTGATATGTATGGGTTCATATTTGTTGTTCTTGAAGTTAAAATGTCTATTTAAATAGCAAAATACCGACTGGTAGAATACTAGGACGTTTTGGCTTTAGTGTGCTTCTTTAGTGTTAATTATAGTCATAGCATGAAGCCCCTTTGTTTGAATCGAAGCTCCAGAAGTCTTAAAAGAGGAAATATTTGAAGAAATTGGGAACACCTTCAAAAGGGGATCAAGCTCTGACTCTTTTTCCCCCTCTATTGTCAGATGCGATTTGAGAAGTTAAAGTCATAAATCTAAATTTTACAGAGATGTAAAATACCAAATGACATCTGTGAGCATTCATATTCATTGGATCTTTTGGGGAAATTGAAAGACTACTCAATTTAATAATTTCATTTGTAGGAGCAAATCCTTGAGTACCCTGTATTTCAATTTTTCTAGGCCTTAAAGTTCTTGAGACTTCTCATCTTTTGGATAGCTGCCACGGTTACTGTATGACCTCTAGTGGTTAATGAAAAATATGCTGAATTACAGAATTGAAGCTGATGCTTGGAAAAGTCATGAATGTGTATTCTTGTTGGTTTGATTATTTAATCCTCTAAATTCTATTTTTATTGAAAAGAAAAAAAAATAATCTGCTTTAACTTAATCTTTTATGGTGTCAGACAAACACTTTCCAGAGAAAGTGTTTTGCTAAAATCATTATTCACATGGGTGGGTGTCTGAATTGCAGTACTCATAGATGCAGAATTACAGGAGTAGTTTTAAGAAACTTTTACTGCTTTTTTGTGACTTGATTCTCTTTCTCCTTTTTTCTTCTTTCCTTTCTTTCTTTTTAAAAAAAAAAAATCCAACGGATGCTTGACATCTGAGAATGTTTAAAACTGTGCTTTGGTCTTTGCTGTTTTAGGAGACAATAGTAGACTTTGCTGCTCACAATATATGCGGTTTTACTGGGTAGTTCCCTGGAGGAACAAAACTGTGCCTCTGCTTATACAGGCAGGCAAGCCAAAATTAGTTTTTTAAATGTTTTGGTAGATTGATATCAATCAAAGTCTGTTAAAATAATAATACTATACAAAATCCTTTTCTGCTTTCCTGGCATTTGTATCGCTGCCTTCTCGGCAGAGTTTGATTTCTTTTTTCCTTTTAGTGGTAAAATTTCCATGTTGATTTTTTTTTTCATAAAACATTAAGGTTCATAAATCACTGGTAAAATATTAATGAGACTCTGAGAACAATTAAAAAAGGCATTTGTCACAGTTTCTGAACTACAATGATATGGCTGTGTTTAAGGCAAATTTCTGTACTTCTGTTGTTTTTCTGTTGTTTTTTTTTTTCGTTAGCTTAGCTAATTTATTAGAAATTGAAAATCATAAAGTGTTCAAACCCAACAATTTAAAATATCCTGCAGAATGTAAAAATGAACCTTTTCAAGATATTCTTCCCATTAAGTTACTTGTTACTACTGGTTGCTTTTTTTTGTTCTGTTGATTTCCCTATCTGTTCTGACGTAGAAAATCTGATGGTAATTACTTTCACTGGCTGCTGATACTGTCATATTAGTTGATCTGGATGGAAAACCACGTTACAGAAATATGTAGGCTGTAACTTCTCAGGTCTAGGAGTATTATACAATATAATCTATGAAATGTTTGATAGTTTTAGGAGTAGTTGCCTCATGTTGTGAATGAAGAACAAATTCAGTTACATGAAGTAAAAGTTAGAGTTTTAAGAAAATTTGAGATCAAGATCCTTATATGCAAGGGAACATAAAAAAGAGATCCAGTGTTATTTTTAGCTGTTTTGTGAGAGCCTCTCAAGTCCTATTTCTCTCTGTCATCGCCAGCTGACTGGTTACCGTGACATGGGCTGGGGCCTCAGTGGATTAATTAAGATCTGAAGCTGTTTTTCTGAAAACTACTTATGTTTTGGGTACAAAGTTTTGGAACTTGGCAGGGTTTCAGGCTCGTACAAGAGTATAAAGGGCTTGCATAGGCTGCAGATTTGTGGTTTGTTCCTCTATATTTCTATTTTTTTTCCCATGGAGCAGTATAGAATTGAGCTGAATAACTTTATTTTCTTTTTCCTTTCCTTTAAACTCTGTAATTCCGGAACCATGTGGGATGCACCGTCCGCTATCCCAGATGCGAAACAATATGTACAAAGAGGGTGTTGTTAGAAAACCTCCAAATCCCTGTGTTTAAATATGCCTCAGTTAATAGGAGAGCTCCAGATCTGTTGTTCTGAGCATCTGAGAGTGGGCAAAGGCCTATGAGTTACAATTTCTGCTTTCTTATTAGAAGGAAACACTGGGTAGAGAAGCAGCGCTGAGCAGGTTGGGGATGTGAGGGAAGGGGGCTGCTTGAAGAGAGCAATGGTTTGTCACGTTAAACTCTGTGGTAAGGAAGATATATAGTAGGTGTGCCAGGTGCAGTGCTACTTGTGTGTGACAGGTCTGGTGAGCAAAACCCATAGCAGCAATGCCAGCAAAGAAAATTTTTTGTCATCTATTCATAGAATCATAGAATGGTTTGGGTTGGAAGGGACTTTAAAGATCACCTACTTCCAATCCCCCTGCCATGGACAGGGGCACCTTCCACTAGACCGGGTTACTCAAAGCCCCGTCCAACCTGGCCTTGAAGATACCTGGCCTGTTTAGATACCTAACCAGTAAAGAAAAATTAGGAATGAGAAGAATCTCAAATAATTAATTTTCAGACATTATTTTTGAAAACCATGATCTGTGATTGCTTTGCTTTTATTGATTTTCTTCCTATCTTTTGCAAGAGCTTGTTTTGAAGTCCCTTGGGAATCTTGAATGTCTTCTCTGGGGAGAAGGAAGTCAGTTTTAAGTGCAAGCCCTCAGGATGTGTTGTGAAAATCTGATCCTGTTTCTTTTAAAATGAAACCAGACAAACATGTAAAGAGGAAAAGCATGTGATGTGTGTAACAGAGCACCGGGAGATAGGAGTGTGTAGGTTCCTCTGGCACTTGAGTTGTTAGAAGAAACTTGGCCTATCAAAACTCATTCACTCTGGAGCATGGCCAGCTGTTAACCGTGGTGGTTAGCTATTATTATTAAAATTGTGATTATGGCAGGGCCACCTCGAGTTGAATGCAGAGTAAAATCAGAGTGGTGTGGTAGTGAGAGGCTCGGCCATCGTCAGCCTTGAGCTGTTGCTTTCCTTTTCTTTCTGAGGCTTGTTCGCAGAGATTGTGGTAGATGTGTGCATTGGAGTGCTTCCTACAGCAGCATAAATCATCGTGCCTTGGTGGTGTTTGCTGCCATGGTGTTGGTTAGTGCCCTCCTCTGTGCTGATTTCCAGGGCGCTGGGAGAGAAGTTGCCCTCTCCCAGAGGTGGCAGGTTCCTTCCCGTGGCCCCTTGTCCTGGCTGTTAATATGGCATCAGGTACGTTCATACCATCTCAGGAAATATTTTGTTGTGGTGTTGAAGTAACAGCACGTTGCCAGGAGCTTTTAAATTTAATTGGCGATTTCTTTAATGCAAGCAAAATATTAGGCTTTATTTTGACAATTTTACTCAGTAATTGTTGTTATAACTCATGTAGGCGTTAACACGATTAATCACGCTTCTGGATTCCTAAAGGTGTGGCTTCGTGATGGATTTTAGCTGATCTAAGGCCATGGTGCTGTGAAGGAGGGCGGCCTCGTGCTCCCCCCGGCCGTGGCCCTGCTTCCCACCTCTCCCTGGCACCGGCACTAGCTGTCAGTTGTGCCGAGCGGGGTCGGCGTGCTGATCGGCCTGGAAACTAACCCTGCCAGGAAAAAAAGGACAGTGGTCATGGAAGAAGGGGTAGAGACAAAGGTCTCTGCTGAGAGGAGCAGCCCGGAGACTGGGGGCAGCTTCATTATCACCAGAGCCATGGGTGTTATGGCAGAGCACGAGTCTCTCTCAGCAAGGGTGGGAATGGCCCTCAGGGCTCCAACCCTGCCAGCTGAGGGAACGAAATGGCAGCTTGGGTGTCTGATTTGGCAGCGCACAGTGGCACCCCATGCAGAGTGGGGAGGAGATGCAAAGGGCTGGCAGGTCCTTGGCTTTGCCCATGCCCACAAAAGGCTGGTAGTGACCCACAGAAGACCGGGTTAAGTTTGGCCAAGTGCAGTGTGCTGAGCTGATGGCTTCTGCCTGTATTCACCAGACTTCTCACAGCTGGAGATGCCCACTCTTGCCTTGTTGATGCATTGGATCTGCTGTTGAAATGTAGGCACTCACCAAGGAGAGGGGGAAATGAAAGAGAGTCACAGAACTGCAGAATGATTGATGCTGGAAGAGACCTCTGGAGTCACATAGTCCAACCCCCTGCTCCTAACAGGGCCAGTTTGACCAGGGCCTGTGCAGTCTGGCTCTGAGCATCTCCAGGGTTGGAGATTGCACAGCCTCCCTGGGCACTTGTTTCAGTGTTTACTGCCAGGGTGAAAAAGTGTTTCCAAAGCCTAATCTAATTCCAGGTGTTGCAACTAGTGTCAATGTTGCTTCTCCTCCCATTACCGGTCACCTCCCAGAAGATCCCAGCTCTGTTTTCTCTCTGCCCTCCCACTAGACCATAGAAGTCAACAACAAGCTTCTCTTTCAGCCTGCTCTTGAAACCAAACAAGCCCAACTCTCTTGGCATCTCCTTCTATGTCCCGCGGTCCAGCCCCTACCCTGCTGGTGGCCGTCGCTGGACGTGCCAGCTGCACTCGTGCTGTCACAGCCCTATCCACAGGCAGATGCCTTCACCAGGAGGGCACGTTCCTGACTCGTCTTCCGAGCATTGTCCGGGAGCGATCTGCCCCTCCTTGTCTGCAAACCCACTCGGCACCCAGCCGGCACCCAGCTAGTACTGCTGCACACCCATTATTTGTTTAAAATTCTGGGTGGCATTCCGTGATTTACAAGGAAGCAACACGCTTTTTTTAAAATAAAATCCCCGCCTGTCTTTTGTATATATTTTTCTTGCTGTTTATTTGCTGTTTGTGCAGGATTGTATCCTCAAAATGAGGGTGCATTTCAAAAGACGCTGTTGTCAGCTGCATTAATGCCTTTCTAGGTTTAGCCATTCTATTCCAATTAAGGGGGGGGGAGGGGAAACCCCCAAATACACACTAGGTAGGAAAAAAAAAAGAAAAGAACGATTTTTGGACATACCTACTAGTAACACTCCATTTCAAAATGCTCGCATTCCCACTTTAGCAGAAATAGAAAACTAGTGTTTTGGTACCCTTCAGTACTTGAAAGTACCTTTGAAGTGCTCTGCCATGGTTTTTGTGGAATGATGATGCTTGCATGCCTTAAACTTTGCATTATTTTGTACTGTATAAGAAATATTTTGGCATGTATTTTGAACAGTTACTGAGTTCTGAGTGGATGGTCTTTACTTTCCTTTGAATACTAGTAGAAAAACTTACGGTTTAATGTTACGGAATTTGCTCATTGAAAATGATTTTCTCTCTTTTCCAACTATCAAGTTTGTCACTTTTGTAATAGCAACAAAATGTTGTCCCTTGTTATTCTGTGTGAGAGTGAGTGAGCATTTTGCTTTACGGCAGGTTGATTTTAATGTTTCTTGACAAAAAGGAAGGAAAATTAATTTTAATTATATAAAAATATGTCCCCTGGCTCCAAGTATAGTTCTCAGATAGAAAGCAAGCGGTGTTTTGCTTTCTCAGCAATTTCTGTCACTTGAAGCATGAATTGATCATGGAGGTAATAGCACATGGGGAAAATCCAGTGGGAGCTGTCTGATTTCATATGTGTTTCAGTTCAAGCACTTATGTTCTTTTGATTTGTGGACTGTAATTTTCACTGACAGTATTAGCGACTTTTAGAAGAACAGCCCCTGACAGATGACATCCATCTAACCAGCTGCTGCCTAATCTGACTTCAGGTTGCTGATTGCATTATCTGACTGATTTGAAATACAGTAAATATTAATGACTGTTCATCTGTTATTTAAAATAAATAGAAAGTAGTTGAGAGAGTGATGGTCACATTTCACGCTTCTGCTGTAACTAGCTTCTTGTCATCCATGGAGATGGTATCGACTTTCATGATTGACAGCTTTTCTTCTCGGGTAATTTCTTTGGGAAAACTCAATGTTGTTTTAATTTTCTTTTTTCTCACACAGCCTTTATTCCTCTAGTTTTCAGTATGGTCAGAAATAGTTAGATGGCTCACGTGGTGTAAGTTTAAAACTGAAAAATCAAGATATTCGTTTCATTGTCAATCTTATGAAAATTACCTTTCACATGAATTAGATGTCGTCAAGAAATGATTAATAAAGTTAAGAAAATAACAAAAATAATGTATTACAGATTTATATTCAAGCAGAGCCAGAACTTCTTGTAGGAATATGAGGGTTTAAAAAATCTTTCCTTGGGTGGTTTCTGAAGCACAGGATAGAATTTATGATGCAAAGTTGGAAAGAAGTTAAAGAAGTGCTGAACAGGATGGTGGTTGTGGTTCTTCCTAATGATCAAAATTTGCACGGGGGTTTGAACTTATATCTGCCGTATGCCATATGTATTAAAATAGTTGGTTAGAAAGCTTAGTATAAACATAAGAACTCTTTACTTATTTCTGTGCTGATCATTCTTAAGATATGTTATGGAAAGTTTTCATAATACAGTTTTCTACTTTATCTGTTAATGCTTTAAAAAAACCCCACAAAGCAAAACCCTCACAAAACCAAAGAAACCCCACACAATTGTTTCCTGTTTCCTGAAAAGAAAACCCAAGAAAACTGAGATAGCGATGACTCTACCATTTATTTGTCTTTCATTGCTTTCATTCTGGTTTTATTAAGAGCTAGATCAAACATGAAGTGTCATAACTTTGTGCTTGTAAGAACCGCAGTGACCCACAGTCTGTCACTCTTGAAGTCAATTTGTTCATTAAGGGCTGTTCCAATTTTTAAAATATCCTATTAAGTAAAATATAAAATATAAAAATATTTAAAATATAATCCTATTAAGCTTCCTTAGATTCTCTTCTACAATCCTTGCTTTACTGAATTACCTTCTCTTTCACTGTTAGTACGCTGGCATGTTAAGGCAGACTACATTGATTTCTTTGTTTTGAGTATTGTTATTCTTGTTGCACATTTTTCATCAAAAATAACTGTCATAAATCTGTCAGCTGTCAGAAACAGAAGTCAGCTTTGAAAACTTTTTAAATATTGCAATGCATTTTCATTAAAACAAGCTGTCAGCAGAGAACATACTTCTTTTCTTGACACCGTCGTGCTGCGTTGATGAATGACAGTGGGCAGCGGTGTTTGGCTTTGTGGCACTGGTGGAGTTCAGTGCCAGCTTTGCAGCTGCAGGACCGAGACACCCGTCTCTTCCTGATCGGACGGCGGCACCCATTTGCTCCGTGGGTGGGCGATGGGGCGCTGGCACCGGCAGTTGCTCCTGGACGTGGATGGATTTGCATTGGGGGAAACGGTCGCAGGGCGGTGGCATAGTCAGTTTCTTGTCTTCTGAGAATGACAGTCATCTCCTGTATCCTTGAAAATGTTGATGCTTGCTGTTGTAAAAGAGTTCACTGAGCTACTTAGTACTGCACATGTAAAAATATTTTCACTTACTGAACTATAATTAATTGCTTTTTCTTCCTCCTTCCGTGCTCTGTCAGAAGTTAGGTGGGCTGAATATAGGCACTTACTCTCATGCAAATGAATTAAATAACTTGAGCATTGCCTTTGGCCTAATGTCTTGGAGTCAGATGGCTTTTTAGTATTTAGATACCTGAACATTTTGAGCTACATTTGGATTATAGAACAGGGAATTGAACTTTTTTTTGGCTCTTCTTTCCTGTCATACATCTTGAAAGAATAACAACTAACATCTACTAATTAGTAAAGACCCAAGACTTCAGTCCTTCCAGATGATGAAGTGGTGGTTTAGGGAGCAAATAAAAAAAAACCCTGTTTTACTCCTTGGGTATGTAGCCAGCCATCTTTATTGTTTTTATAGTATCAAGTTCAAGGTTTGCGACTATAGGAGGCAGGGTGCAGGGTGGGGTAGATCTTCAGGGCATTTCTGTCTAGCCCTTTGCCTCTTGGCTCTCCATTCAGATGCTCAGCCTTTTGGGTATCCACCAAATTCAAAAAGGTGGGGGTATTTGCTAATAATTTAAAGGATTAGCATGTAAAGATGTTATGGAGCTGGTGTATGATGCAGATATTAGGAAGACTATCTTGTTGATGTACCCATTTGTCCCTTTCCCCACTGCTTTCCTTTTTATGGCTGCCAAAAAGCAACTATATTTTCACTTGCCAAAATAAAAAATAGGCTGTTACATGTATACTCACTTTAATTTTATTGGGAAGAAAATTGCTTGACTAACCCCTCTGAAGATATTGCATTTGTCTTATAGAAAGGTCAATGTTTCCTTCAGATTTCTATAGCACCTCTCAGATACTGTATGGATATTGAAACCAGGTTAAACAAATACTTGGAACTGCTCTTACCTGTTCTTAATCATTTCCAAATGTAACGGCCTGGAGATATGGAGCCCAGATAGGCTACTTTTAAATCGCTCCTGAAGTTGATAGTTAGGTATTGATGTGTTTGGTGAATTTATGTGTTGGTAACTTTGCAGAGATTAACACATTAATCTTTTGCAGCACTTTAGTAAACACTTCCTTATTCTCATACCCTGCAATTGAAAACCTGTTGCAGATTTGGACCTAGCTTGTCCTAGCACTCAGACTGTTTAGATCAGCGATTGGCTTAGACTTAGGAAACGTAGCAGCTGTATGTCATGCTTTGATCAGCCCCCCCCCAAATCTTTATGGATTTTGTTTCACATTTCTGTGTTATAATCCTAAAATTGTACCATAGGAATCATAATCTGAAGAAAAAACCTTCCCTTTTAGAAACACTAGTCATATTCATTTCTAAAATGGAGCCTGAATTTTTAAGTATTTTTTTCTTTCAATTTGTTTTCAAATTTATCTTTCCATCACTATTTATTTTCTTAATTCTACTACTGGAAAAGCTGGTGTTAGAGAGAGGCTGAAGTGAAAAGGCATATGGCTTTTTACTGCTGTTTTGGGAATTATTCTGGGAGCCATGACAAAATTAGTAAAAAAAAAAAAACCAAAAAAGCTTTCACGTTCTGCTTCATTATGTGTTTAGTTCAGTAGATAAATCAATAGCAACATCTGTAACATAGTGAATTAATTAAATGTAAGAAATTTGGGAGCAGTAATTAGTGACATGGCAACAAGCTTCAGTGTAGACAGAATTAAAGCAGTGCCTTTAAAATTGTTTTTACAATAAAACCTTTTAAGATGATAGATGATTAAAGAAATTAAGAAATAATTTCTAAATCTTTTAAAAAATGAGAATTCCAGTATAGGATATAAGCATAATTTGCAAAAATCCCAGTGATGTAACTGTGGTAAGCTGTAAGATACTTTACAAGTCCAAACATAATTTATATTCAGTTTGGAAGGTAAATCTCATTTATGTGGAAGCAGTTGTATTTAATTATGATATTCTGGTTAACAGAAATAGACATTGTGTGGAAGAAAACACGTAAATGAAAACTCAAATTTCTTTTAAGTTGCAAATAGGACTGTCCTTTCAAAGAGCAGCAGACCAGTGTTCAGCAGGAGAGCATGGGGCATATAGTAGGCTGGTTGCTCAACACACTGTAAGCTGGCTTGTTCAATAAATCCCTTTTTTGAAAAGAGAGCAGAGCAATTTTCAGAGTGAAGCATGAGTCAAGAGTCTTCGAAGGAGAGAGGATAGAGAGATTTCTCTCCTGGAAGTCAGCGGAACAGCCGGAGGACCTCTGGGGAAAAGTGATGTTTCACTCCTTCTGTGGCTGGCTGTGTTTTGGCTTTGTCACAAGCATCCTGTGTGACTGTGGGCAAATCTGTTCTGGAGAAATTATTGGTGTGACACACATCAGTAATGAGGAGAAGGAATGTGGTGTGGCCAGCTCCGATTCTGTTACACAATACAACTGTGTGTAAGCAAGCAGGAGCGGAGTCTGAGTTGGCAAGGAACAAACAAGGAAGACTTTCCAATTGATTGCTCTTCTTACATGCTGATGTTTTTATGAATCTGATCTTGTGAGGAGGGGTTGACATGTTTTCTGTCTCATAAGATGTGTTTCTTAACACAAGTCACACTTCACAAACCTGATGGGGTTGTTCTGGTGGGATTAGGATGATCCATTTGATATTTCTTGCTTGGATTTCTGAGAGGTGTTTGACAAGGTCTGTCTCGAAAAGCTCTAAAGAAGACTTAACAGCTATGGTGTAAGAGAGAAAGTTTGTCTATGGATAAGGAAAAAAAAATTAAAAGTAGGAAATAGAGGGGAAGGGTAAATACCAAGGTTTTATTGTCAACAGTAGAAGGTCACCAGCAGTTTTTTTTTTTTCAGAGATGACTGCTTGAGACTTGTGCTCTTAAAAGGAACTATAAATGAGCTATAGCGGGAAGCAGGAACTGAGTTCAGTTAGATGTTGAGGGTCTGTAGGTTTTTTTCCCCTTTCCAATTTTATGTATGAAGTAATGAGCTATGAGATAGCCATCATAACTAAAGACTGAGATCTTGTGCTTACAGTTGATAGCTTAACAGAAACATCTCTGTGCTCAGTAGCATAGGATGGTATAGATTTTTTTTTTCAGCATCAGAGATTGATGCTTTGTATTGCTGACTTCTTTGTGTAGGTTTTCTGTAGAAAAAAAGTTTCATTTGCTAATGGTACATCAGATACATTTAACTTCCCTTATCAACATCAATAGATGTATATGTAAATTATATCTTTATCTTTAAAAATGTAAATTTTACTCTTTTTTTTCCCCAAGATTGTAATTCGGAACTGGCTATATCTAGGTTCTTTTAAATGCTAGAATAAAAGTGTTACTTTGTGGATTTACAGTATAGGACAATATTCATCATACTTTTATTAAATGACTAGTTTTTATAGTACTTTTAAATTTATATCAATATTTACAATGGTGTGAATATTTTCATAGCGATTTTAGATTATTTTTTCTAAGTGTATTGCAATCATAGTTGTTATTGATAAGGTGGAGGGACATTCCTACTGTTTGTGATGTAGCAGCAAGGAAATTTATTCACCGAGTGTAAATATGAGCAGCTGTTTGTATTCTGCCTATAACCTGATAGGTGGAATACTTCTTTATCTAAGATATTTATAGTGAGGACTAAATGAATGTGTCCAGTTTTTGGGCCCCTTACCACAAAAAAGACATTGAGGTGCTGGAGTGGGTTCAGAGAAGGGCAACGAAGCTGGTGAGGTGTCTGGAGAACAAGTCTTATGAGCAGAGGCTGAGGGAACTGGGGTTGTTTATCCTGGAGAAAAGGAGGCTGAGGGGTGACCTTATTGCTCTCTACAACTACCTGAAAGGAGGCTGTAGGGAGGCGGGGGTTGGTCTCTTCTCCCAAGTCACAGGCGATAGGACAAGAGAAAACAGCCTCAAGTTGCGCCAGGGGAGGTTCAGGTTGGATATTAGGAAAAATTTTCACACTGAAAGGGTTATGAAGCCTTGGAATGGGCTGCCCAGGGAAGTGGTTGAGGCATCATCGCTGGAGGTATCTAAAAGATGGGTTGACATAGTGCTGGGGGACATGGTATAGTGATGTTTTTTTATCAGAGTTAGGTTGATGGTTGGACTAGATGATCTTAAAGGTCCCTTCCAACCTAGACAATTCTATGATTCTATGAATAATAAAAGAGGACTACAGTAATTCGGCTTTGTTTCCTTAAAACCTAGAAAGCTCTGAAATAGGCTAGGGAATGTTACTGGAGTAATTGCATTGGTGATCCAGTGAGGAGTACCTCCCAGTTCTTGCTGTCTATTTTGACCCCAGCATTTGAAATATGCCTCGGCTCTAGTAGTCAAAACAATTCTTAATATTCACCATTAAATTCTGTTAAAACTTTTTCAGATAGTCTGTTTTGCCTTGTTCAGGCACTCACAAACGGGATGGTAGCACGTTACCTGATGTCCCTCCCTGAAGGAGAGCTGCTGCTCGGGTGAGGCTTCTCTCCCCGCTCTCCGGTGACAGGTTTCGGCTTTGAGTCCTCCCGGAGGAGCTGCCGTAATTTGACCTCCCTGGGCCGTGGTTTGGTGGAACCACTCTCTGGTTATCGACCGCTGAGGGAGCATAAGCAGATTAGGGAGCGGAGCTAAAGTTGGCTTCTGCCGTAGCCTCTGCAGCCTTGTTTCCAGATGCTGTTGGAGGTCCAATTTAAAGAAGTGTCTTGGGTGCCCAAATGCCTAAACCCCTTGACTTTGACAGAGTCCAGACATCTTACCCAGCACTGCGAATGTGTTTCTCAGAAATGATGAAATTATAGGAGCACGCTTGTTATCTGTGTGGCCGATTCTCCCTCACGCCCCATCCTGGTAGCAGGCCTGGCCTCAGTGTGCCACCCCGGCTGCTCCTCTCGCTCGCCTTCATCCCCGTGGCAAAGGAGCCTGAGGAGGCCATGCAAACTGGGGCTTGGAGTAACACAGCTTTCGTGAACAGCAGGCAGTTAGGTGGGGGATGATGCAGGTCCTAGCTTAGGGCTCCTGTCGCTCTGGGCCTTCTCTCTTGGCTCTCCGGTCAGGGTGCCTGAGTTGTGTTTTGCTTGAGTTCAGGCCAAAATAAAATGGTATCCAGCTGCCCTAGTTGATATTTAATCTCCTTTGGTGCTTCAGCGTGTATGTGTTCCAGGACTGGATTCCTCTGGTGTGTCTTGTCAAATAAACATCAGCATTTAACAAGGTTAGCTGGGTAAGAGTATTAGCTGAATTATCTGCTCCTCCGTGCTATCAGTACGGCAGTTCACATGGGGAGTGCCGAAGCCGTCACAGGTACAACTCAATTAAACCGGCAAAATTATATTTTCCATTGAGTGGGTACAGCTATGTTCAAACTTGAGTGTGTTGAGCTGCTTAGGTTAAATATTTCACTAAATCTACTGAAGTTGTTTAAATAAAAATTGTTGGAATGGATCATTGCTTCAGGTGTTTTTAACAGCAACTGAAATGAGTACATGAAAAAAAGTAAGATGTAGAGTACAACAAATTTACAAGTTATGAAAGGGATGCCAGTCTGTCTTATTCTTTGCCCTTTAAAATTTTAATAATGGCATATTTTTATGTGGAGTTAATGAACCCTGAAAGGAAATCAGAATTGAAATTTAAGGTCGTACTTATTTTAATTTTTGTTTTCCATAAACATTGGGAACTAGTATAGTTTCTAGTTGCATTTATATGTTTCGCAAGAACATGATGCAAAGTTAAGTGGTGTGGGGTCTTCATCTCAAAATATGCACTTATATGGTATTTTTTTCCCTTTTATGCTTCAATATTTGCCCTTTATAAGGGAATATATATAGCTGTTGTTTCTTATGCTTTGGTAAATTTTATACTGTGGAACTCCATTGTGGAGTTCATTGCATACAATGCATTAAACGCTTTTGTATAGATAGCTTGCTTTTCAGCATGAAACATTAAGTGCTTTGAGATCTATTACTGAAAGATTCTGTGCGGGAACTGGGTACTGATATGACAGTAAGATTTGATTTGTTATGGCACTGAATATTAGACATTCCAGCAGCACTTGGCAAAATCTCACTCCCATTTGTTTCAAAAGAGATCTCTAGTTGATAAAAAGAATAAAAAATTTTATTCAAAGTACAGAGTTTTCCACAGATCTTAAGGACTGGTTTTGTGGTAAATATTGACTGGTAAGTCATAATTTACTCTCTTATATTTAATACGTTCGTTCATTTGAGGAATGTTAGCTAAAACTGGGATCCTGCTGTTGCAGGGGCATACTTGCTGTAACAATGCAACCTCAAAGAATGGATCCTACTTTGAAATTTCTGTGTGTATGTTTGTGTATGTCTGTTTGCACCTACAGGAGAATGGTGCATCTTATTCGAGTAGAGAGAGATTCCATTCTGCTAGTGTTTGTGAGAGGTTCCTTGTCCAAAATTCACCTGCAGCTGTGTGGTTGTTGAGTTAGGAACTGTACCTGTGATGTTAACACACCGACTGGTTTTGTTAGTATTGCAAAAGACAAAATGTCATTTTTTGCAAGGTCTTGGGCGTTATTTTCTGATGCTTTGGGGTTTAAACAACAGGTAACGTGTACAAATTGTACAAAAATTATAGTGGTTTATATTTTTAGACAAGGCAAAAAGTTCTTTATAAAAGCCCCTTTTCCACAGCATATTTACTTGGGGCAGGTGAGCAGAAGCTCATCTCTCTCCCCGCTGTTGTGTGGCATCTGGTTTGCAGGCTGAGCGTGTGCAGGCTGCCGGGGAGCTGCTCCGCACCCTTCAGACTTCTGCAGAGTCGTCGTTTGTAATGAATATTCTCTTTCTGTTCTCAGCATGCGTGTAATTAATGGGAGAAGCTATTGGAGAGTGAACTACAGACAGGTATAGGTCATCATAGCCAGGTGTTTAATTATTGTCATTAGGAAGCATTTGGAAGTTCCTGGTGTGCACTTCTAGAAACATAACAGTAACTGGATCCCTTTGGATTTTGATGGATTTGTCCATTGTATTAAAGGATGATTAAAATGATTAAATGAACGGTGTTGAAGCATTAATTTTCTGAACATCTTTATCAAGAAGAGGTAATACTTACAGACTACTTGATATGTTATACACATCATATTCCTTTTAGCTGATTTTTTTTCCCTGCAACTGTGCCAGATTTTAATTAACATACTTGAAAACAAGTATGAAAACTTGTGCATTTGTAATTATATCTTCAGTAGCAATATTATTGCGCTTTCAAAAAGGTATATTTGTCATACAAAAAGGGCCTAGAATTAGGCTCAATTATAATCATCCTCAAGAAAAGAACTGGGGTTACATGTGAAGCAGATGGCATTCCTTTTCATTGGTGAAAAAAGAAGTAGCCTGGATGAAAATAAACTTTTCTGTGTGGACTCAGGGCTTTGCTGTGAAATGATTGAGAGTGAACAAGGTCTTTTCCACAGAGGTACAACCAGAATAACCCGCTCATTGTTCTCTGTGAATGCTTTGAGCCCAGAAAACTTTCATTTTTCCATCTTGCTTTAAAAGCACATCGTTCCTTGCGGCAACTTTTATTTGCTATTCTGTTCCCTTTCCTGTTTCAGACTAGTGTGTAAGAACACGGAGACACTAGCTACCTCTTGTGTTCAATCCCGTTAATTACACTCAAGAGCTTTTTCTGATTCCCCACCCCAAAAAGGCTGGGTAACCACTTGTTTTTATTGTTAGATTTCAAATAATTTTCTGAAAGATTAAAATTGGTAGCAGCAGTGTTTTGCTATTATGCAGAAGGGTAGATGAGGCAGTATTTCTACCTGTATGTCTTAGTGAAATACCTATTTTTTTTTTTTTGAAGACCTAGTTATGGAAGAGCTGGTCTTTATTTCGCACTGATGAAAATTAGTAAATGTTAAGGAAATAAAAGTTCTGAATTCACTAACCTTTTTTTTTTTTTCTTTTTATTAAAATACTGCAAAATCTATAAATTATTTAGGGATATGTAGGTCACTACAGATGAAGATGGATAAAATAACCGTAGGTGCAGTTTTATGGTGTGTGTTTTCTAGTGTTTGTTCAATAGATAGTAAAAAGCATGTTGCAAATGCAAACAAATGACTGTGACTGTTGGATCTTTTTTTTCCTAGGCATTTGTGAAATCTTTCTGTTATATTTAAAGTATGTTTAGGGAGAATCTGGCCTCCTAATTTGTAATAGTAGTGTATCTGCTTTGTCTTAAAGGATTCAAATATGATTAACTTCTGTAGAAGGAACACATATTATAATGCTACAAGCCTTTACAGCATATTATAGTATGATCTAAGCTGTTGAAATCAGATCATTACTTGAAAAATCAAAGTTCCATTTTTCTCTTTAGGAAGATGCTGTTACATGGTAGGGCTCTTCAATATTCTTGATTTGTGGACTCCCTGGACATTTTCCAGTAGAGGCTCGATACCTTTATTAATTTCTGAATCACTTCTTTCTACTTCTCTGTTTATTCCAACCATTGGAGACATATCAGATGTATGAATCCATTTTGAATCTGAAATTAAGGAAGAAGAATTAGATTTTTTTTTATAATTTTTGGAGAGCGAAGACTACTAATTCTGAGTAATTTAGCGTGATAACAGTATCACTACAAAAGTAATTCTGTAGCATGTTTCTCTCATTAATCAGCTAGTTTAAAAAGAAGAAATACTGCTTTATTCCTAAATTAGTTGTCTGCAGAACAGCAATGTACAGGAGCTTGACTGGTTTCAGATGCAAATTTACTGCTTTGAATTCCAACTTTCTACTTAGTGCAAACCAGTAAAGCTGAAGACTCATGAAAGTTTAAAAATAGATATCTGTGGGTATGGTGGTGTAACATTGTACTTCTCTCTGCAACTGTAGAGTAACACATCACAGAAAGAGGGAAACATTCTGCTGTTGGCGTACGTGTTCTCTTTGGGGATTTCTGTTCAGGTTTTTGTTCATCCACATGTGGGTAAACATGAAGGTAGGCTCAGTGGAACTCAGGTTTTTTTCAGCGGATATCTAGTGGTAGCTGTAAGTGGAAAGCAAAATATTAATGATGTGCAGGAAATTCCATAAGCATAGGGACTTTTGGGTGCTTGACTGTGGTCTCCTCCATAACATTTTAATATTTTTGAACACAGTGGTTCCTGTATATATATGAGATGGACTTCTCAGGTGATAAAAGCTTTCCTTATCAATCATTTGATTCCCCCTTTATCCTGGAATTTCTTTTTACTCTTGTATGCTTTTTCTTTCTTGTTATTGACAGATAGCTGAAGAAGATTTTTCATTCTCTTAGTAGTGTAGTTGAGCTCTGAAATGTTTTTGTTATTTATAGTGTAGCAGAAATGTATTGCAAAATATTTGTGCTGCATCTTCTCTTTCTGTGCATTTTAAAACACTAGACATGCTTATAGAGAGGCACAAGGAAAAGTTTGCTCCCCATTTCAATAAAACCTGTTCCGTTAAGCACAGTGTTCAGTTTTAAGAGATCTCCCTTCTAGCGCTTTATTTCTGACAGCATTTATTGTGTTTCACAGATTTATACTGTCATGCAGACTTGTATGTGTTTCATATTGCCTTGGAATACGCTTTACGTGTATTTTTCTAAATACAAATGCACTCCTCTTCCTTATGTTATCACAACAGCTAGTGAACCCAGATGCCGTTCTTTGGGAGTTATAATATTTTCTGGTAGTTTGTATCCTTGGCTGGTATTGCAGAGTTCGGCTGAGGGTGCCAAGCGGTTGAGCTGTCTCGCTTGTTAGGTTTGTCTGGATACAGTTTGCTTATGGGTTTCCCACAATTTGTCTGATGTGTGCAAGTTTTGCAGTTTATTTGTGCACAAAATCCAGTGCATATCCCTTATGAGACTTATGTGTGGATGTTTATTTAGATGAGAGGAAAATGGCTTAACACTTATTTTCAGCTGGGATGTAGAAGCAGCCAGCTTCCCCCTGGAGCTCTTCTCCAAGCTCAGGCAGGACAGGACGGAGATGCCTCATAGACGGATCAGATCATGCAGCTGCTAATACCAATGCTGTTAAATTACACTATTTTTGCAAATATATATGTTTTCAAATATATACCTTTTCAAATTTTTATTCACAGTGAACAGTTTACACATGGTTAGGTGTTTGTTTAAATACACTGCATTGCAGCCTTAGCGTTTTTCTTCATTTAAGAAATTCACTCATGTTCTATTTTGCTATACTAAATATCTTGGTCTGAATTTAAGGGAGGGAAGTGAGTCTGCAAGTGCCTGTGAGGGAGGCTCCCGGCCAAGCCTTGGAGAGAGGCACAGGAGCATTAATACTCCTATGAATCTGGCTGTCTCCAGTAAATGCTGCCCATCTCAAAGCATTATCTTTCCCTGGAAGACAGTGCTTTTACTGCTGAGCAAGTTGGTAAAGTCACTTCAAGGGAGGGGAAAGCATTTAACTCATTTTATATATTTAGGAAGCTATTGCTGCTTTTTTTGCTTCCCCCACTTTAAACTGTTTTATCTAATTCAGGATATTTCAAGTTATTATTCTAGACAGTCACTTAAATAAAAATAAACAGTTAAAAAAACATCATTAAAAAGTATGTTGTGCCCAAAATGGAGTCAATGATGTGTCCCACAGGACCAGAAAATGAACTTTACAATATTATGAACAATTTAAAATGGGCAAATTTAATTATAGCAGGAGTGTGCAATTACTGAATGAGGTATGAGAGACATGGGAAATGTTCCCATCTAAATAATGACCAGAATGTGCTTGTTCTAATAATATTCCATAACACATTTAGGGCCCTAGGATTACAACACTTTCAGGTTATTAGAAGACAATGATAATAGTGTGTTTTATTACCAAATTACTACCATACTCTCTGAGGTATGAAGAGATATTAATGACCATTTTCAATAAGGAATAACATTTTGCAAAATCAGTAGCATTTAACCATATTAAAATATGTTGCGTTTTTGCAGTAAAGCCCTAGGGTACAGGGATGAAAACTAAAGAGTTTAATTTTGAGATGCAATTGGGAAATTATTTGGACATTCAAAAAAGCTTTAGGGTAAAAACACATTAATGAAGTATGTTTTTTAACTATTTTCAATAAATAAAAAGATACATTTATATTACCTGGTTGTAAGTTTGGTTTATAAAAATGTTAAAATTGGTGCATGACCTACATTCTATGTAGTGTGCTATATAAAATTTCAATTATCTAAGTGTCTGTTAAATCTAGAAATAAACCAATAAAAGAGAAAATTAGTACATGTATGTAAATGAGTGCTGGCTGGGATGTGTATTAAAAATATATTTCAGAATGGAGGCAACTTTATAGAATAGGTGACAAGATAAAATTCAGTTTCTCTAGTAACATATCCTTTTAATGAGGAGCTCTGTGTTCATACAATTTACCAACAGCCACTCTTTACAGATTTATCTGCCTCTCTTTCTGTAAATATTGCAATATTTGTTTTGCCAAGGTCAGATGCTCAGACTTGGTGGCATTATTGTCATTGATCTAATCAACTGTAACTCTCATACCATCTGGTTAAGTTATTATGTTAATTCCAAGTAAATAAGTTAATTCCAGTCACTCAGAACTGCCAAAGACAGGAAATTTTATGATGTCAAAATATGTCTCTGAAGCTAAATAAACCCTCTGTACATATTGTATGTTATGGAATGTTGTAAAAACTAAAGATGCATTTTCCTGTGGGAGCATTGCTTTCATTTGTGCAAAACAAATCTGAGTTTTATTTAGAGCCATAAAAATATGGAAATCATATTGTGGTTTTATGGTTACTGTAAAATACCATAAAATATTTGTAAGTTACCATCTTGCTGTTAGCAATTGAAGAATTGCATATGATGTACATACTAATTGTATATGATATCATTTTATATTATACATTTATTGTTAAATGGGTGCAATAGGATACACTAAGGATTCGTTTGCCATGACCTTGTATTTAATGTCAGATGTGGAAGTGTCAGAATTGCAAAGCTTGCCATGGGTCTGTACAGAAATAATGGGGGGAACTGGCTCTCTGTTGACTTAGAGCCTTAGTTCTCCTTAAAGATAAGAAAGTTAAATCTATCCTTTAATTCTGTGGTAGATCATGGGAGCTTCAGTTCTGTTCTCCTTTAATATTCAAAGATCCCGATTTGAGTGCTGAAAATTCAAGAGGTTACCTCTTAAGAATCCTTGGGATTTTTGTAAAGTGAATTGGTCATGAGAGTATCGTTCTCTTGATACTGCATGAGAATGTGTCTTTGAAAAGTGAAGCATTTGGGGCTTAAGCAAAAACCTCTGTTATGAAACTCTGGATTAAAATCACAAGAGTGAAGTGAAATTTTAAGGACTGAAAAACCAGAAGTTTTAGTTTGGACTTGAACAAGTCTCAGTTCAGCTCCAATTTGATATGTATCCTTTTTTGCCATTCTGCTTTGGAATGTGGCAGTTGGTGGCTCTTATGCAACTTTGGACTGCTGCAGCCATTGCTTTATTGCTTATCTCAAAATTATTTGAGTATTTAAGATTAAAATAAAAAAGTTTTTGTTCTAGTTGTTAAAAGAAACTGTGCTAGGCTATGTCACATAATAAAGTCCGGAGTCCCATGCGTTTCCATGGCTTAGACCTGAGCTGTAGGGCACAGAAGAGGTGATGTCTGGTGGCTCTGATACTGTAGCATCGTGTGGGAGCCCTTCTGTCTCAGTGCAGGGAGTGATTTGAAAGTCTCTCGGGGAAGGATTAGTGTTTGGTGGTACAATATGCAAATTCCTTGCTTGATAACATGGTGTGTAATGCAATTTGAGATGGAGTTTTAACTAGTCCAGTTTTATGCATATAAACTTAAAAACAATATAGAGACTTAAATATTAAGCTATTTATGTTGATCTTATGGTTTAATATACTGTATTTGGCTGGATATTGTTTCAATAAAATCAAGGTGGTGAATGGAAGTGTATATTTGGATTAAGTGGCTCTTGTAAACACTGATAAAAACTTGATGTTGGTATACATTGATAAATCCGAAATGCGTGTGGTTTTCTGGTGGCAGAAACTAGCAAGTGAGCTCTTTCTTCCCATTTCATGTTGAGCAGACTTGCGGCCGCCTGCCGTTCTGTACGCAGGAGGGAGGTGTGGGACGTCTTCTCCTTGCCGGCGGATGGGCCATGCCCAGTTGGGAACACTCCCTGGTGAGGGTGTCCTAGTTTTCTATGTCCTCTAATGGCGCAAGGAGAGTTCTGAGCTGTGATGATTGTGGAGTCCAAAGTACTGTTTGTTTTGTAAACTGAGAATTGATGGCAAAATTGTTAATGTATGCGATGTTTTCCTTCATAGAAGGAAATGCTTAGAAATGGTATCAAGTTTGATTTATCATTTTGTAATGATTTGTCAAATAAGAGCCTCACACCATTTTGGAATGCTCTCTGAGTGCATAGGCAGTTATGTGTATGTATGTGTGTGTTTGTATATATATTTATATATCCATATTTATATAGACATTTGTAATGTATTCACTAGGGCATATGTGCTCTGTGCTTATGTGCCTTCTAGCCTTACTTAAATTCTCTTGCTTTGTCGTGTATTCAAACTCTTGCACTTTCCAAGCCTCTAAGTCCATCAGTGATTCAAGTGCAGATTTCTAAGAGAGAATATTGTCAATTTGAAAATCACATATAAATATAAAAAAATTCTAAGGGTGTAAATAATGAAAATTATTAAAAATTACTTAAGCTAGAAGAATATTTTTAATGTGTTTAGTTTGTCTGGCTTTGAATAAAATGCATCATGTCTCTCTGAACACTTTCCTCTCCATATTTTATATAAAAAAGGTGTGGTAACAAAGCCGCTGTTAATTCAAACCAAAGTAGTTGAACTGTAGCTTAGCTGTGTGAGGCAGGGATGAAGGTAGTTCATCTTTCTAAGGCTTTTTATTATGATCTCCCTCTCTTTAGGAGGGAGTTCCCAGTATCTTCACAGAGGATACATATATATAATTTATTTTTTTTTAACTTCACACTAAGAGGAACCACTTTTTCTGTGTTCCTCTATGGGCTGAGTGCACTGAGACCCCTGCTCCTTTTCTTCCAGGTCCTGGAGAAAATGCTCTGGGGTACTATGGCTTTGGCCAGAGAGCCTCAGCTATTTACTTTCTAACAGGAAAAGAAAGATGATGGACTAAAATCCGTGTGGGAAAAAGGAGTCTGCCAGCAGGAGAAGATCGTTGCTGTGCCTGGGGACAGGAAGAAAATGGGAGCTATAGAGGGAAAAGGGGCTTACTCCTATCAAACCTCAGAAACAGAGACCAGAAGCAATTTGAAGAGAAGTTAGTTGTTTGAATTTTATTTTTTTTTTTTTGACTTCTTTTCGTCTCTTGCCCCTGGACAGGCAGAGCTGTGTCCTGGAGTTGTGGCTGGGCTCCCCTACATAGCAGGCAGTGTGGGAGACTGTGTAGGGAGAAGGTGGGAGAGGTAATCCCCTTCCCACGGTCACCGCCATTCACTGCGGAGCCCTGGCTGATGCCAGGACGGCCAGGGCAGCTCTCTGCTCTCCGTGCTCCGCTGGAGGTCACAGCTAGAGAGAAGTAGTTGGTCCAGTGTTGAGGCTGGTTTGGACAACTATACCTGGCCTAGAAAAAAGGATGCTGAGAAATGGAAATATTTACTATAGTCTTAAAAGTATGCCAGGCAGAGATTTCTGAATTTTCTCACTTATAAAATCTGAGTATTTTTAGTTGTACTGCAGCCGGTGCTGCTCTCACCATAGTCATTATTTAGACCGCGGGAGCACAGCAGCCTGTTGTTGTTTAATTTACTGGAATAAGTGTAATTCTTTAGTGAATAGTTGAAATTACTAGATGTGGCCAATAGCAATAAATAGCTCAGAAAGTGACATACAAAGCTTTCGTCCAAAGCTTATCTGTTTGTTTTGGATTATTAGAAGATTCCTCCTGGTATTCTGCATAAAATTTTGTCTGTTTAATATCAAATAGAGCTATGGGTTTTGTAACTTAAATGGTGACATTCTTTTAAAAATGTGGCTTGTGCATCTGATTTGAAAGTGCTGGTTTTGGCAGTGCAGCTCCATTCTCAGTCTGCGTGGAAGATGCACTAACTGTGCAGCAGAGGTCACTGTAAGTTTGTGGTTGAGACATTTTAATGCTACTTATCAAAATGTAGTACTGAAAATATTAATATTATGACTAGGAAATTCTTGTGCCTGCATTAGCTTTGAAATAAAACTATGAATTTTAAGAAGGGTCTTTTATGTGGAAGTAGAAAGTGGAGTTGATGATAAAATTTCAAGGAAACTTGGATAGCCTTAAGAAATGTGGCATATACCCAGAATTTCATCATCTTTAGTATTACTTATAAAAATTTAGCCAAATGATGACATCTGTAGAAGAATCTCCTCCTACTTCCAGAAAGTGTCACTCCTCCCTTTCCCCAAAAGCCAGGTGTGCCAGTGCTGTTCCTGAGCACAACTGCTTACACCTTCCCGCAGTCTCCCTGTCCTGCACTTAAAGGCCACAAAATGAAGTCAAAACGGAGCGTGGCTTTCCTCTTTGTTTTGTGCCTTGCTAAAGGCAGCATTGAAATCTCTCTCTTCCATAACTCAGTGACTGAGTTAGTTTCTAACTGTATTGCGTTTGCTGTTCTGAAAGCAATGTTGATCTTCTGCAACTCCTTTTTGGGTGAATCAGAAGTTTATTCTTCCATAGACAATTGAGAATCTGTGTCCTGGACTACTGCCATAGTGGTCATCTTACAGAGATGTGATGCATGTTCCTGATTGTGTAGTATTGTGATCTCTCCAGTAAAGGGGACAGGGTACCTTTCTCTCCATCTATAGTAGCCCTGTCTGTTATCCTCATAACTGAACCTGATGTGAGAGCTTCAGTTCTCTGATGTTACTGTCTTATCCCAGCTGTTTGTCCCACCTGGATCCCTCATGGTGCTGCTTATATTTGCCCCAAGCCATGTATCTTCTAAGAAAGAAGCCAGCTATGAACTCCATCTATTTTTCCAAACTCTGTATGTTTTGTCTTGTTCCTTCCATCATCGCGGTAAGCTTTTTAAGCTGGATGGCAGCAAAATAACCTTTTACTGCTGTTTTCCCCCCCAGGACTGTGTACCTCTTACCCTGTCGTTGTGTTGGGGGGATCAGTAGCAGTCCTCATCATCTGCTGTTTGAGAATGTTTGTCCATTTTCAAACTAAAGCAGCCATAGAACTTCTGAGAAATGCTGGTTTAAAGCGTTTTGTTTTCCTGCTATCTATCACCAATTATAGCCGTGAAAAGTAGTCCTTGGGAGAAATCTCAAAAGTCACCCTTCTTCTAAAGACAACTTCCGATTTTGATTAACTAGGAAGCTAATGAGGCTTTTGACTCTCTGGGATTTTTTTCTTGATCTTAGTTCTTCAAGGGCTTGTGTAATCTTATTATGGAAATAGTGCCAACAGATGTTTGCAATTTTGCATCTGCTGCAGATCTATCATGGCATAGGCATGGGAGACTCTGGAAGTTGATTAGTGGAGAAAAGCAGGTAAAGTTAGATTGTTGGGTAGGTGTTTGGGTGGAACAAGAAGGAACTCCAGTTTCATTCAAGAAAATACAGGAAGGAGGAGTTCATTTAAACAGGTCATTGCATGGTGGAAATGTTTGTGAACTGGGAAGAGTCTTCTATTAGACCAGCAAATAGAGACTTGTCCAAACATATATTCTCATTTTCTGCTGTCTGTTTGTCAGTTTGCAAATGGCTTTTGTGGTTGCACTGAAGTGAGACTGAGGTGAAGTAGACTGGAAACCCAGCATGGTGACTCTTGCAATAAATCATGCGTATATTTGTGACTTTGGAAACAACCAATTTTGGCATTTGCCAGAAACGGGAACCGTATTGTCAGTTATGTGCCTCTCTGTGGTCCTATGTCTTTTCAGTTGTAATCCAGTTTAGTCATGATTTACACCACCGTATTTTGAAAGCCAAAAAACCTCACCAAAGAGTGTGCTGGGGCTAGAAGGACATGCTGTGGTCAATGGCATTTGTGTGTTCCTCCTTCCCACCCTGGTGAAGTCTTTTGAGTATGCCTCACTCCCAAAGAGGCGTCTGGGGCAAAGGTGGGTGGTGAAGGGGTCCTGCCCCACAGGACAAAGAATTTTGGTTCCAGCTTTGGCAAGGACTTGGGAATCCAGGCACAAGCTGTGGTGACAAGCAACCTGCGTGGATGGAGCCTTGATGGCAGGAGGGGAGGTTGTAGCCAGCAGAGTTGGAGATGTGGGTCTCAAGCTCCCTCCCCTGTTGAAGGAAGCAGGTACCGAGTGGCAGGTGTGTGTAGCCATGATCACAGCAGAAGTACTGATGCTTCAAAATACAGGTTTTGAAAATAGCACCATTAGTGTGAAGTTGATGTTCTCTTTGTTCCTTTCTCTGCAGGATAATGAGGCAAAGTCAAATAAGCCAAAGTGCAATAAAAGTACAGAGTTAAAGGTGTGTGTAAAATTTCTAGTCAGAATTTCAAAAATACACAGCAGACTGTAGCTTTTTTCCCCCAATGTTTCTTCTCTGAGACTGTAATTTCTATAAATTGTTATGTCCTATATGAATATTGCATGCTCCCTTCCAGTTGAATCTTCTGAAGATGAATTGTACTAATTAGGCTAACATTAAGATAGTAACTACCCGTAATTTTTACTGCTAGAACGCACCTTATCACGAAATACTGTTTTAATAGGGTACAAAATATCCTTTTTGAGTTGTCAGCTTGAAATATTCATGATTGTTTCTGTAAAGATGAGGTGACAGAGGTAATGCATTTATGGGTGTGTCTGCATGGATAGAGGAAGACTTTATGCAGAGCATTGATCACATACGAGGGTTTGCTATCCCTAGCAGGTTAGTATGTCCACAAAGTGTCATTCTCTGGTGGGCTGAAGTATTCTTCAGTTTGTAGTATTTCGGGTGTTGCTGTGCAGATGCAGTTGGGGATTCCTGGCGCATGTATTTCTGAAGTAAATAACGGCTGTGAAGCGGTTCCGAACAGCTGATCTTCCTCCTAGTGAAATGACACAAATTGCAGGTTTATGGCTGCTTTCTGTTAAAGAATTTAGTGCTTGTTGTGTGTCTTCAGAACGGAAAGATTTTGGTTGGATTTGGTGTTTTTTTTTTTTTTTTTTTTTTAAAACCCACAAACCAAGATCTTCCATCCTCACATTCCCCAAGGAAATATTGGTATCGCCTCCAAGAGTGGCTTTGTTCATGGTGGAGAAAAACGTGCAGATATGATGGACTGACTTAGGGATCTAGAAAATGAAAAGGCCTTTCATTAAAGAGCCTTAGTTCTCTGTTAAGAACTGAAAATAAGAGGGCTTAAGGATTGGAAACAGGCAGCAGCTTGTCCTACAGTCTGAGCAATGCTCACCTGCACAGCACCAGGGGCTCATGCAGAGGAGATGCTCCTCTCAGTCATCTCCTTTCAGCCTTTGTCAGTAATCAGAACATTTTCAAATGGTAAACCAGAAATTGCCAACTCATCCTGAACTTGGCGATAGAGCGTTTTGTATCCGTTTTCTGGTCTGATTCCCAAATTTGGTAAACAAACCAGAACCCCCCACTTCTGCTGTATTTATGGAAAGTGGCCACGATGTTGGGTTTTTCCCAATGAGGCTGATGAGAGATCATATTAGTTTAACCTTTTCATGTTAGGGTGTGGATGAAAATGTTGTGGCAGGAATGTAATTTTAACACCTACCGTTGGGAAAATAAATTGAAAATGTTTAATACATGACACTGGTGGTAAGTACCATTCTGCTTGTTAGAACTAATACCTGTTGTGTGTGTATTAGATATGAATATGTTTTATAAAAAACCAGCTTGTTACTATCTTATTGAAATGTATTTCTTATAACTATTAATGCTCCTGTGTGATTCTGCAGTCTTTTCAGTGCATATCCATAGTTCTAAGACAAATATGTAAATAACAATAAAGAAAAACTTTGAAAATCAGCAATAGCTGTGTACTTCAAAACATAGTCCTATGGGTGAATCTTCTTCCAAAGCTCTGGTCCCACAGGAACCTCAACTATGTTACATGCAGTCTTTTAACACAGATAAGGCAGAGAGTAGCTTCAGAGTCTCTCAGACGTTGTCAAAATTCACGTTTTCACAGTAGGCTTCACAGGGAGATGTCCAGTGGCTTCCAGCTGCTGCTGTTTGTACTGGTACGTGAAGTCCCCTTCTCTCCATCTCCTGTAGAGAGTAATTCATTATGATTGTTACACGTTTATTCTCACTTTGCTTAAAAATAGATTATGAAGGTTAAAAAGAAAAACCAAAGAGAGAACCCCATCACACCAAGCAGTCGGTGTCCAGGTGCTGCCCAGGATTCAGCTGAAGTGCAGTTGGAATAGGTGGTGAAGCAGCTTTCAAAGGAGGGAAACCTAATCCACGTGCTTCCTTCCTTAAATCCCCCCTCCACCAAACGGAATGTTTCTTTCAAAATAGCGCATTTAGTGGTCTGTGATATGCAATGTATTGAAATGGTGATGAGCAGTGAAATAAATCATTAATTTTATTTTTATTTTGATTAGTTATTGACTTTTTGGCTCTTTGTGACCCTCCGCATGTTAATATTTAATATGCAAAAGGATAGGGTACGTGAGATCTACGCAAACCTTCAGGTTTCTTCCCAGCAATAACCTTGCTTAAGGAGAAATATTGATCGGTTCTTAGGACAAGTAAAGGGGCAGCTCTTCTGGAGACCTGCTCCTATACCTCAGGTCAGGTTGGTTTTAGTTCTTCCTGTGTTAAGTTCCATGTTGGTGCTACCACTTAGTGCTTTCTATGTTTCAAGTGTAGATACTGAGCTGGCCTGCAAGTTAAG